>NC_053420.1:29654544-29932044 GCF_016859285.1 Xiphias gladius | reverse complement strand
GAAGTACAGGGGCAATTTGGTCAGCAGTGAGGACCAATCTTTTAACATGCTTTCTGTCCACATAATCTGGTTCATTTCAGAACTTTCATCATATTTGTAATCACCAACCTTAACAGCGACAACATATTATCCTTGCTATTACAAGAACAAGTTAGTAAATTGTTACAGTTTATTGACGCGAGATGATGATTTTTGACAGGAGATTTTAACTTGTTAAGTGGTTGTGAGGTAACAGGCACTTCTTGCAGCAAATGTCTTTAGCTTATATTTGGAAAAATAGTTTTGTTGCCCACAGTGATTGCACTGCAGGGCTGTATCTATGCACTAAAAAACAAAAATACTCTAATTTACTGTTCAGTATTTGGTCTCTGTCATCACATACTTAGAGATCTTTGGTTTTATTTGGTGTCTCTTTAAATACAGATCTTTGGATAACATGCACAGTTTCTTTGATCTGTTCTAGAAAATTAAATCACATAAATCATTAATTTGGTCTCTATAACAGGATGAGAAAGCCCCTTGTACTACAATTAAACTAATGGTTATGATCACAGACCTTTTGACATTTAGCAGTACATGGGATCTAATGTTATTGTGTCTGTGCCTTATGTGTCAGCAGAAAGGTTGAAATCAAGTTTGGTTGGTATAGAAGAGTGAGTAGCTGTTAGTGGGAATTAAAACCATGACACCTGCAGACAACAGTACAGAAGATCTGGGACTCAAGTACATTTGTTACAAAATGTGTTTATACTCGGCAACAAGAATCCCTCTCCAGAACTGTGTTGCAACACTTTTGGTCCTGTCTAGTAGCCCCATAATGACTCACAGTGAAATGCATTTGGGATTAACGTAGAAGGGAGTATCCTCCCATCAACCTCAGGCAGATGTAACGGGCTTTTGTAGTTTGGAGATTTATAAGCCATGCTACCTGACAGTGAAGACAACGGCGAAGTGGGAGAATATCTCTACAACAGTTGGATGGATTGCTATGGCATTTGGTACAGACATTCATGTCACCTCAGGATGAATTGATGATCTCCGGACTTTTCATCAGGTCAACATTTCAGTTTAACCAGTACTATGGTTTACAATACCTGCAAAACTAATGGCATTCGCAAATACAGAAGATTGTGATGGCATTGTCGACTATGCTCTGAGATTTTATCAACCAAAAGATCGATCAAGAAAGTAATTGGCAGATTAATCAATAATGAAGATAATAGTTGCTGCCCTAGATCTACTGCTCATAGTTTGGTGGGGTTGTGAGTCCAACATTTTCTTGAAAAAGTGCTTGCTCACTTCTTTTTAGGAGACTTTCTCTTAATTTTGAATTTCCCTGCTTGTTGTGTACAGGATTTTGGCCCAAATAGTCAAAAACCTGCCTAGTACAGCTAAAGACAGTCCACTTAAGTCTTAAGTCAAGCAGTACAACTGAATCAAATAAATCAGAAAATGGCCTACTCTCAAAGACTGTCAAATGGCAGTTGCGTGTTTCTGCAAACAAATGACACTGATCATTTTTATTTTCCTGTATGTACACACCAGGGTCATTTTCAGTTATGGTACATTGCCAGCCAAATATTCAAATGTTTATCTTTTCACTGCTGTATGATTCTTATGTATGCATTTTTTGTCATGTTAGTGACCATAAGGGAGGATGGGAGAAAAATGGACATACTCCTCAGTCTGAAAACAAATCAGAAGGACAACTGGGAGCCCAAACAAAAGTGAGTTCAACATCAGGAATACCACACATAGGACCTAATGAGAAATCTCACCAGATAACTAAAGTGATATTCATGACTCATTTGTCCTCAGGCTGACCTCTGTATTACATCTCCTGTGAGCCCAAGGTTGCACGCTGCAGGTCTCCACAGCCTGAATTCCCAGATCCCCTCTCTGCTCTCCATGCCCACTAGGAACCACATGGACATAACCATCCCACCTCTCCCTGACGTGGCTCCCGAGGTCCTGCGGGTGGCCGAGCACAGACACAAGAAGGGCCTTATGTACCCTTACATCTACCATGTTCTCACCAAGGTCAGGGGGTCTGGGTCATGTTGACTAATTCTGATGTTTTGGTTGAAATTATTAGTGTGCATAAAAATGTAACAAAAAAATTGTAAATCCCTAGAAAGCATAAGAATTCACATGTCTAGTCAAAACACCATACACATACACCATATTTGTGGGTGGAATCTGAAGTATCCACAGTGAGTTGTTTGTGTCATTGTGTAGCATTTAGCTGTGTGTCTTTGCAGGGAGAAATTAAACTATCTGTCACCATTGAAGATGAAGCTAATAAAGATCTGCCTACAGCAGTGCAGCTGTTTCGGCCTATCCGTCAGTATGTTTACGGAGTGCTTTTCAGCCTGGCAGAGGCCAGGAAGAAGGCTGAGAGACTTGCCATGAGGAAGAACTGCCTCCCTGAATGTGAGTCCTGACAGTGACGTCAGAAAGTATTCAAACCCCTTCAACTTTTGCACACTTTATTGTGTTGTAGATTTAATTTTAAATTGATAAAATTTCTATTTTTGCTCATTAATCTAAACCTAATAACCTGTAATGACAAAGTGAAAATGTGTTCAGAATTTTTTTTAAATTTACTAAAAATCAAAAACTGTAATCTTTCATTACCTCTGCCAAGAAGGTTATATTTTCACCTCTCTCTGTTTGTTGTTTTGTTGCTTTATTTGTCAGCAGGATACTGAACTTATTTGCACCGAACTTGGTAGAGGGATGGCGCATGGGCCAGTGAGCAACCAATCAAATTTAGGGGCACATCTGGATCATTTACTATGAATTTGAATTTTTTTCTCTGAAATCTGGTCTATGTTGTTTGACATTGGTCTTAGTGGAGTTATGTGCTCTACTGAGTGCCATTCTGGTTTACAAAAGATTCAGACCCTTCAGCACTTTGTAGAAGCCCAGCAATTACAGCTTCGAGTCTTCTTGGGTAAGTCTATAAAAGCTTTGCAGACCAGGAATTGGTGCAGTTTATCCCATTCTTCCTGGCAGATCCTTTGAAGCTCTGTCGGGTTGGATGGGAAGTGTCTGTGCTGCCATGTTCAGGTCTCTACCTAGATGTTCTATGGGGTTTAAGTCTGGGTTTTGACTGAGAGACTTGTCCCGAAGCCACTCCAGCATTGTCTTGGCTGTATGCTTCAGGTCATTGTTGTGCCGAAAGGTGAACTGTCACCCCAGTCACAGGTTGTGCGCAATTTATTTTTCTTCTAGCTCCTCTCTGTATTTGGCAGCATTCATTCTTCCCTCAATTCTCACCAGTCTCCCTGTTCGTGCTGCTAAAAAGCAGCCCCAATGGCATAATGCTGCCAACACCGTGCTTCACCGTAGGGATGACAGAAGCCAGGTGATGAACAGTAGAACATATAGTGCTTGGAGTTATGCCTAAAGGGTTCAGTTTTTGTTTTCAGTTTTCATCAGAGGATTTAATCTTTTTTCCTGATGTTTTCAGAGTCCTTTAAAACCAGGCTGTCATATACCCTTTGCCTAAGAGTAGTGTCCACCTTGCCACTCTGCCATAAAGGCCTGATTGATGGAGTGCTGCTGAGATGGTTGTCCTTCTGGCAGGTTCTCCCATCTTTGCAGAGGATGTGTGAAGCTCTGTCAGAGTGACCATTGGGTTCTCGGTCACCTCCCTGACCAGGGCCCTTCTTGCCCAGTCACTCAGTTTAGCAGGATGGTCAACTCTTGGAAGAGTCCTGGTGGTCCAAAACTTCACAGTTATTCAGGCCACTGTGCTCCTGGGAACATGCCTTAGAAATTGTTTTATACCCTTGCCCAGATCTATGTCTTGTCACAAAATTTTATTGCCAAGGTGTACAGAGAGTTCCTTGGACTTTATGGATTGGTTTTTGTTTTACCGCACAGTGTGAATTGTTGGAAATTGTATACATAGGTGTGTGTCTTTCAAAACTACGTCCAATCCATTCAGTTTGCTGATTTGTAATAAATTTGCAAAAATGTCTAAAACATGTTTTCACTTTTTCATTTAAAATGGGTTATTTAGTGTAAATTGATGGCCAAAAATTACAATTTTATCCATTTAAAGTTAAATATACAACACAAGTGTACAAAAAGTGAAGGGATCTACTCAATGCTTTCTGAAGCCACTGTGCACCAACACCTATTTATCTGCAGTAAGCTAATATCTGCTGGTAGAATAGCTGGGCCAATTTACCCATCTAGCTCTGCTTCTACCTCTCCTGCCCTGTAGGAGAGTCACTGATGAGCTCTCATCCTACTCTGAGATAGGACTGATTGCTTTTTAATCCTTGGTCATTTTTAAGCTCTATTCCTAGGAGTGATTCTAAGAAGTTTGATAAATACAAAATATGATTTCTTTAAATCTTTTTTTTTTCTCCCCCAGATACACATGTCATGGTCAAAGAGTGGGCCGCCTACAAAGGCAAGTCTCCCCACACTCCAGAGCTGGTGGAGGCTCTGCCATTTAGGGAGTGGACCTGTCCCAATCTGAAGAAGCTGTGGTTGGGGAAGGCCGTGGAGGACAAGAACCGCAGGATGAGGGCATTCCTGGCCTGCTTGCGCTCAGACACTCCTGCCATGCTGAACCCTGCCAACATCCCCACACCCCTCTTGGTGCTCTGTTGTGTGTTGCGGTGAGAAGACTGCTAAAATCCAGAACAAATTTGCTTTGCACACAGATACAGTATGCAGATTTCAGTGATGGGGGAGTCCAGTGTGAAGTAAATTGAAAGGGAGTAAGGATTTGTTAAGACAGGACTGATCAGTTCCTGGTAATTGTAACACTGTTAACCTTCTGTGTTTTGCTTCAGGTTTATGTTACATTGGCCAGGAGTAAGAATTTTGCGTCGTAACGAACTTGACGCTTTCCTAGCCCAAGCACTTTCTCCTAAACTTTATGAGCCTGACCAACTGCAGGAACTGAAGGTGATTTTGTAGTGTTTATTATATGAGGAGTGTCCGAGAAACACGCACAAGTCATGAATGCCCGGCTATCAATCGCTCTAGTGCTTTGTATGTACTCAACTGCTCTGAAAGCCACAGATTCATGAGAGAATTGGCTGACTTCTCCTGTTAGATTTCATGTTGTTTTGTTTCTCCAGGTACTCCTCATATTCTGCAGATAAAGCAACATACTTGTGTAAAACCCTGTTTTGTACAAGCATGCTGTTCGTGAAGCCATAGCTTTGCACTAAAAGATGTATTTGTAGAGCTTTGAGGCATTCTCATGTCATGTGTGGATGGTTTATCAACTCCATGTCTCACAATGAGTTGTTAAGAAGCTGGAGGTGTGTTCTCATTTGGCTTTTGTCAATGTAAACCATCCACATGAGCTGTGCACTTTGGTCCTTGTGGTCTGTCTGTGTGTAGCTCTGTCAGCTCTCTGCTGTGTCAGAACATGTAGGTTGTGTCTGCTGGCTTTTTGTGTTGGCTGGATTAGGTTGTCCACTGCTGTATTCTGGCAGCTGGGAGTGAATGGGCTGCTTACGCTTGCTCTGTGCTTTGCTTCACACTTCATTAATCTGAATGCTCAGTGGGGCTGTTAGAAGAACAAACTGTCTTTTCTTTTCATTTGGACATGTATAAAAGTGTGGATGTTTCTTTTCCACAGATCGACAACCTGGACCATCGAGGAGTCCAATTGGCCGCTCTGTTCATGAACGGAGTGGACATGGCTTTGTTTGCCAATGACGCGTGCGGACAGCCTATTCCCTGGGAGCACTGCTGTCCATGGATGTACTTTGATGGCAAACTGCTTCAGAGTAAACTCATCAGGGCCAACAGGGAGAAGGCCCAGCTCATTGACCTCTGTGATGGTCAGGTAGCTTGATCCACACCTCCCACAAGTCAGCAAAACATGCTCTAACTAAAGGCCACGATGTAATTCAAACTAGTTTGTACAACATGCTGTCCAACCTCATCTAAAAGCAAAAGTGTTTATACTTGTTTTGAACGGCCACACTCCAAAGCGGGGTACTTAGCCTTCCATAGTAGTCTTTTACCTGCACATTCTATTGCCTCTTTGGTGATGTTTGTGCACTGAGCTAAACCCAACAGGGACCAGCCATTTTGAATTTACTTTGTAGCTTTGGTGCAGTTTTTGCCATTTACAGGCCTTTTACTTTAACAAACTTCCCCTACAGAATGAATCAGATTGACATCATATGTGGTCAGTCTAATCTAAAGACCTTCACCATGCTAAATTGCAAAGCTTTTGAGTTGGCATTGAACGTCCTGTCATGGTGAATTTCGATGTTTTGCCATGAAAGAGGAAATTCAACTCAAATATACATTCAAATATACATTGTCCAATCTACCCCAAACTTCACGTTTGATAAGAGTCCCGACCTGAAGATATCTACATGCCAATATTCAGATATAGTCATGGCGCCGCCTACTGGCAAAAGGAAATTACATTTTATACTGTGATGTACTCATCCTAGCCCGTTGACCGCATCCACCTCAAACGTGGTCAGAAAATCCTTGAAAGCTTGATAATGCTTATTGTGAACATTGTGTCTTTTCATCGTACGGTGTTTTACTAGCAGCATGGCAAATCTTGATATTTCACCATGAAACACAAAGTTATCTTTGAGGGGACAGGGATTCTCAAAAACTCACAAAACCCTGTACACGTGTCAGATGTAGTGGAAATTTATATCTGATATGGGTGTCAAGATTGGGTGTGGCATAATGGCTCGATAGCAACCCCTACAAAATTTCAACAAAGTTGGCCCTCGCAATGCGTTTCACCTAGATGTACAAAATCTGGTAGGCAAATGTAACATCCAAATATCAAAAAAAAAAAGTCATTGGTGCAATAAGCTAAACCCAACATGGGACAGCCATTTTGAATTTACTATGTAGCTTTGGCGCAGTTTTTGCCATTTACAGGCCTTGTACCTTACCAAACCCCCCCTAGAGAATTAATCGGATTGACATCATATGTGGTCAGTCTAATCTAAAGACCTTCACCGTGCTAAATTGCAAAGTTTTTGAGTTGTCATTGAACGTTGTGTCCGTGGTGGCATGGCGAATTTCAATGTTTCACCATGAAAGAAGAAGTTGTTGTAACTCACATATATATTGTCCAATCTACCCCAAACTTTATGTTTGATTAGAGTCCCGGCCTGAAGACATCTACATACCAATATTCAGTTATAGTACAACCTATTGGCAACAGGAAATTCTATATTTTATACTTTGATGTAATCCTAGCGGCTTGACCACATCCACCTCAAATGTGGTCAGAAAAGATTTATGACCTTGATGCTGCTTTATTGTGATGATTTTGAGCTTTCATTGAACGGCGATTCCCTATTGGTGTGGAAAATTTTTATGATTTCAAATGAAAGCAGAAACTGTTGTAACTCGAATCCACATCATCAGATGTCAGGTTTGATAAGGGTTCCGGCCTGAAGACGTGAAAAGACGAATATTGAATCAGAGTAATAGCACCATCTACTGGCAAAAGGAAGTAAGCCTTGTGTGTCAATCATCATTTTATCTACATAAAAGTTTCCTGATCTCGTGTACGCTCGATATACAACAACATAATGCATGTTTGGTGCAGGTTCTCTAGTGCCACATTCTGGACACAGAAAGGTCATGACCACTGCCATGCACTCCATGCAGGAAATAACATCTTACTTGTTCGCACAGTCTCACAGTGGTCGCAAAAGTGCACAGCTTTGTCAACCGGCATCCTGCCAGCAGCCCCGAGGTGCACGATGGTGCGAGGGCCCGATCAACAATGCTTGCAGCTTTAATTTAACATGAGAATCTGAGATCCTCCAGATGTGGTCTGGCTGATCCAAATGCAATGTGTTTTTTTTTTTAATTCAAATCTATTCAATTCAATTCAATTTTATTTATATTGCGCTAAATCATAACAGAGGGTTATCTCAAGGCACTTTTCATATAGAGCAGGTCTAGATTGTAATCTTTATAGTTATATTTACAGGGACCCAACATTCCCTCATGAGCAAGTACTTGGTGACAGCAGCAAGGAAAAACTCCCTTTTAACATGTAGAAACCTTTAACAGAACCCGGCTCATGGTGGGTGGCTGTCTGCCTTGACCGGCTGGGGGGGCATAGCACAATACAGGTACCACATAAAGATGTATAATAATAATGAGACTAATAATAAAACTAATAATTATAATAATAGGCTGAATAATAATACTAATAAAACTAAATATAATAGTAGAAATGATTGTCATAATATTTGAAGCAGTGGGTGTTGAGCAGGATCATGGGGGCAGTAGGTGGTTTGCAGTCACAGATCCAGACTCTGCAGCTCCAGAGGCAGAAATACCTGCAGAAAGCGACAGGAAGAGAGGGGAGAGAGACGAGAAAGCACAAAACTAAGGGAGAGAGAAGAAGTCAAGTTAGTAACGAGCACTGATGCCATATGAATGCGTGTAGATGAAGGGGAGGAGAGAGGATCTCAGTGCATCATGGGAATTTCCCTGGCAGTCTAGGCCAATAGCAGCATGACTAGGATGTGGTTCAAGACAAGCCTGAGCCAGCCCTAACTATAAGCTTTATCTAAAAGGAAGATTTTAAACCTAATCTTAAACATGGAGAGGGTGTCTGACTCCCAGACCCAAACTGGAAGATGGTTCCACATTAGAGGAGCCTGATAACTGAAGGCTCTGCCTCCCATTCTACTTTTGGAGATTCTAGGAACCACAAGTAGGCCTGCGTTCTGCGAGCGCAGTGTTCTAGTGGGGTAAATGGGGTACTATGAGCTCTATAAGATATTATGGTGCACTGACCATTAAGGGCTTTGTAGGTGAGGAAGAGGATTTTAAATTTTATTCTGGATTTTATAGGGAGCAAATGCAAAGAAGCTAACACTGGAGAAATATGATCTCTTTTACTAGTTCCTACATTGATATGCTTTTTTTCCTTATCGAGATAGCTATTCAGATATGTGTTAATACAAGGTGGAAATGGGGTATTTATCAAATATCAAAGTAGTGGAACATAAAACCCTGAAAAAGACATTTCACCTTAATTTGCATCTGTTAATGTCCTCTATCTCAGAACTAAGAACAAAGTTTTTCACCAGTAGTTAGCTTTCACATGTCAACAAGTTTAAGTATCACTAGGTAAATAATGGTTTAACTAAATAATACGTTGATGAAATAAATTTGTGCTATTATTATGCTGGAACATTTCCTTGTCCATCAGGACCTCACCTACAGTGGCAGCACAGCAGTTTGAGCTTATGTACCATTTGTTAAATAACACTTCAACACTGACAGTAGTCTGATATCGATTACAAACATTGTAGCTGCAGATTTGAGAGGCTCATAACTGCACTGACTTAACTGGAAAGATTTTTTTTTAAATTTGAATCAATATCAGTAGAGTGACTTAATTTTTCCACTTGCATCCAAACAGATAAGCACAAATGGTAGTCAGAAATAAAATACCATGTCCAATTATGCAGCAATTTTTTGTCAGAATAGGCAAAAATAATTGACCGACCTGCAAAAACTAACTGTGATGGAAGCAGAGGTGATTGAAATGAAGGGCAGCACAACACTGGACAGCACAAAACAGTGCAGTGTAACTCCTTTATGTTGGCCGCTCTGACGAGCTCAGGCTGTCAGCTGTCCAGTAGGAGAGCCACTATGAGGTCAGAGTTGAGCTACGACCACGGCACCAACTTTTACTTTCTCTAGCTTTGTGGAAATCTGATGTTTTCACATCCCAGATGATAAACAAAGATGAAATTAAAACATGAGTTTTTAAGTAAAACATGAGTCATGTACAGGAGTGTGATGGGGGGCAGCTGAACTGAGACTACAAGTGCCTAAGTGTGATAAGATGTAAGGAAGAAAAGACATCAGTAATAATAAGTGTTTATAAAAACAAACAATATAGATAAGAAAAAGCATTAACTAACTAACCACAAGCACCTGACCAATTCATATACTGAGGACACCCCTCACCCCCCAGGAGTTGATGCATCAGTTAGAATCGCTGACCTAGGTCGACTGACAATCCTGACACCCCAAAAAATATACAAGTCTTAGTGTGAATAAATCATGCTGTCCTTTAAAAGTGAAACACTGTAGCCTGAACCCATTTGTCCTAATTGTAATTATTTAGGCTTTTGGACACTGTTGATAATGTAACTGTTAATTGTAGAAATGGGTAGCAAGGGTTAGTTTTGCAGTGGTTTTGATTAATTTTTCTGTCTTCAGTCTGAACTGGTTGCCAAGGTGGAGAAGATGCGTCAGAGTATCTTGGAAGGTCTCAGCTTCACTCGTGCACCTCATCCTCCTCCATTCCCCCCACCACCGCCTCCACTTCCTCACGGGATGCCTTTCTACGCTCCCACCAGTTGCTACTACCCCCCACCCCCTATGATGCCTCCTCAGGGGAGAGGTAGGGGTATGCCTGGTGAGTTTGACCACAAATGGTAACAGGCCGTTTAGTTTTGTATTTGGTCTTAAAATTTTAAATGTTATTTCATACATAAACCGTTGCACTAGATTTAAATTTCAAGTTTTTAACATTCCTCCTTAAACCAAACCCTATCTAAATAATTGTCACAGATTTTGTATTTGTGCTGTATCCTAGATCAGATACTAAGGTAAATCAGTTGAACATTCAAAAAAGTAAGGTGTTGTTACCGTACAGAACAGTAGATGCACATGCACAGATTAACACCATTTGCTTCCTCTTTTGAGGACTTCAAGGAATCTCATCACAAGGTGGGAAGCTGGAGATCGCTGGCACTGTGGTTGGTCAGTGGGCTGGAACTCGGCGCAGCAGAGGAAGAGGAGGCTTCCCTATCCAGGTGGTGTCTGTCGGTGGACCAAATAGAGGGTAACGACAGAAAGAAGATAAGATGTATTGTGTATTTGATCATCAATTGTATCTATTATTATTAATGTGGATTTTTTTTTTTCTTCTGTCTTCTATAGGCGTATGAGAGGAGTGATTTCTACCCCTGTCATAAGGACATTTGGTCGAGGAGGCAGGTACCACACTCGAGCCTTCCAGAGTCAGGGAGCATACCTGGTAAGTCAGTGATGAATCATTGGTCCCTTTTATAATTATCAATACTTGCCGTTACTGATAGTTACATACAGACTGGGAGTGTAAGTTTTCCTTGTGCTTTCGGGTTAATAAATCTACCTCAGTATGTGATCCACATAAAAATGCTACAGAAGCAGACAAATTCAATACGTTTGCTTCACATTTGTTAACCTCAGTTTGTTTGAAGTTGTGCAGGTTAAACACCTTCAAACAAACTGAGATTAACAAATGTGAGGCAAACATGTATTGAATTTTTCTACCTCAGTATCTGTTCCACATTAAAACACCACAGAAGCAGAAAAACTCAATACATGTTTGCCACACATTTTTTAACCTCAGTTTGTTTGAAGTTGTGCATGTTAAACACTTACTCCTACATTGAGGGACAGGTTCACAATTTTTCAAGTCTGTCTAACGATAGTCACGTGCTCATTTGAACACTGAAACAGGTTTTTCTGGCTGTAATCATTCCTCCTGTTCATACTGGCCATTAAGTGAACAGTTCCTATTACACTTTCAGTGAAAGTGATGGGGGACAAAATCAACAGTGTTCGTTTTGGGCAAAAATATGTTCCAAAGTTTGCTCTAGACATTAGCTAATTTAAGGCTTCAGCTGTCCGAGTCAGACATATCAAGAGGGTATCTTCCAAATTTACAGTCTTTTTCGTATGAAATTTGCTCTTTTTGTTACTGTCCTTCCACTGCAGCTCAACAAGGAAACACAGAGAGAGAATTTAATACTAAAATGACAGAATAGGTCTTTGGATTTTGTCCCCCATTACTTATATTGAAAGTTTAAGTCCTCCTTTGATATTAATATGTAAGTAAATGTCATTATCGTGACATTCTGTCTGTGAGTGTAAGAGAACTAAAAATATTCATTTTAAAATGTGAAATTCAGGCCAGATATGTTGTTTGTTGACTTTTGTTTCAGTGTCACTGTTAAAAATAGCACTTTCTGTGGCAGCTTCTCAGTAAATGCCTTTTAAAAAATTTTTGGTTAAAAAATGTTTCCCCTTTTCTTAGTTGCATGTCATCTTTACAAAGAATTTATAGCCAGACAGATTCAGCTTTACGCCAAAATACCAGCAGTATTTGTTGTAGGTTTTCCAACAGATCCTAAATCAAGCCCCTTTCAGACATGCATTTCATTATATTAACCTGATGACAATTTAAAATGTTGGTGTAATGTCGGAATAACTGCGCAATTCACTTTTACATAAAAGTCACAAACTTAATCCTGCAAGGTCACACCCAATAGCAGTTCCATAATCACTGCCAACTTCAACATTGTCACATTAATGTAAAGACTGCAACAGCACAAGGTCAGTACCCACAGATAGTCTTGTCACGTCTTCTTAAGAGCAGTTACGCAATTATTATGCTTTATACACAAACAAATCCATTTAATAAACTAGGAAACACCCTGAATGAGCTGATTTTAAATTGTTTAAAGGAGATTCTTCTCATGTCATGGTCAGTATATAGAGGTCATTTTAAAGGGAATTTAAAAAAAAAAACTTGACACAACCTAACAATCATCAGACCAGCATTACTTCCTTACATTTTTCAGTTTTCATTCATGACAGCTGCATGGATGCAATATGAATGGCCACTGTAGGTTCTCCTTCATGCTTGGAAAGGGAGAGGTGATGGGAGAGGTATTCAGCTGGTTGCAGTCTGCAACCTCACAGCTAGATACCACTAAATCCTTTACACTGGTCCTTTAAGGGCTCAATGGCAAAATAAATTTAAAAATCCATCACTGTTTTGGGCTGTTATTATTCACCAGTACTACTACTCCCTCTTGTGCACCATGTGCCAAATATCTCTGGAAAATTGTTACTTTTTCTTTAGCAGTCCTACCATGTCTGAATAAAACATAGCATACATTAATATACGACCACCTATGCCTAAATGACATGAAAACCATCACTTTAACAGACAGATTAATCTAGAAATTATACAGAGTATGCGTATGAAAGGGGCTTAAAGCAATTCCAGACATCTCAATTGCATTTGTAATATCTTAGTCATTGTGAAGTGCTATTGTAGTGGTCCATATATGCTGCAATGTTAATCAATAAGTGAAAAGCTCATGGAATTGTCCAAAATTGAATGGAACCATCTTCTGCAAGTTTGGATGTGTGATCAGTGTTTGTAATGGCATTCTCCCAGTTAGATTTTGAAATTTTCTTGTGTAAAAGTAGAAATTCTGTCCTGATGGCGGCGCTTTCCTTGTTGTCTAAAACATTAGGCTTTGTGCACTACAGACCAGGAATATCCAAAACAAATTTCCTAGAAATCTGGGTATTGGATGTGTCGAGGAAATGCCAGGGAGTCACAGAAATCATTAGAAAATATCATCTGCAAATTGTGAATGTCCATTTCAAATTTCATGGCAGTCTCACTAATAGTCATTGCTCTAGAGTAAAGCAGTAAAGTAAAGTAAAGGGCAGATCTGGAGGCCCTGCTCCCCTGTAGGGATGCATTACAATTTAAAATTTAATGCATCTAGTCAACAGACATATGGACCAGGGTACTTGAGGTGAAATACATATTCCTCAAAAACTGGAAGAACAACCTCCAGTATCCCTTTTTTAGGAATGTGGAATAATCCTATCGGTTGTTATTAGGCTTTACCATGCACTTTATGTGCTTCAGAAAGATCAGAATACAGCTGTTGGTCTTTATACTTTTAAATTACAGTGCATTAACAGAGTACACAACCATTGTATGAGATTTCAGCATGGGATATGTGAGAACTATACAGCCTCCCAGCAGGTCTTTGTGCTGGTTAAAGCCCCCTTTATTTTACTGTTAAATAACTTTTATATTACTCTTCAGTCTTTTTGTTTATTACAAGGACTTTCTGCCCACATCTGTATTACATGCTCCTCACAGTCAGTGTTGCAGTGTAACAGTCTTTGGCGTCAGTTTAACACCCTTTCTGTCTGTCCTATGTACCAGAGTAAGCCTGCTCATAAGCCTGCTCATACATCTGGGCATGATGCAGTGAAGGAGAAAAAGAAGCCCAGGCCAGAGGAGAAGATATCCTCTCCTGTACCGTGCGATGGCTCAACCACAGAGAACGGGATGGAGGACAAAGAGCAAGACCAGCTGAATGGCGATAAAGAGGAATGCAGGGCTCTCATCCAACCTGAAAGTGCCTTTAGCAGTGACTCCAAGATGTGCAATACTAATACTTACTTAAATGCACTAAATGCAGACAGTGGCTACCATAGAGATGAAGGTCTCGAGGCCGCCATCTTAAAAAAAGAAGTGTAAGCCTATTTTTCTAGAGAGGGTGAAGGATGAAAGATGGAGCAGGGTTAGGAATATCTGGAAATTTGGAAAGCCTACAGTCAATGTACATTTTTCCTCGCAAAGAACAGAGATGAAATTTGGATCCTTCTCAGTAAACACAAAATATATGACACATTGCTAGTTGAAGGAGTCTGTTTCTACATGTTTATGAGAATGATACTTTTCATTAGAATATTAAAGCTTTAAGAAGCTTTGATTTGGGAATATTTTAGTTCTTATAGGTTGATACTCTTCCAGTACTTGGCACCATGTACTCGCCATAGTATGGTTATCAGTTTTGTGTTGTCATGGTAAATGCGTGATGAAAACCAAACGTATAAAGAAAAAAGCAAAATGCAACATGTCTGCCTTTGACATCACTTTTGGTTTGGTTTATATTTAAGCAACTCTGCCCATTAGTTCAGATGAGCTCCATGCAATCTGTCAGCCAACGGCTCTGAAATTGGACGCAAAAGATCTTGTCAAATTCTGATACTCACCTTGATTTCTTCAAATGTAGAGCTGTAGTATTACCATTGCAACAAAAACCTTCTACATGGTTAGCAGTTTAAGAGGTGTGTAGTTATTATGCATGTTGTCATTTTTCTTCCATCTTTACAAGTACTTTGCCCATTTGCAAATGACAGAAATGGCTAATGTCAGTGATAGCCCATAAAAGATCTTAACTGTTAGTAACAGATTTGTTCTGACCTTGAATTTTTTGTGATATAGACCTCTGTTGCATCTAATTAAAAAAAAACAATAAGTTATATAGCTACTTTGAAATAGTGTATTCATACTATATTGTTCTCTGTTGCCGTTTTCTGCATTAGTCAAATATCTGAAGAAAAAAATCACATTAAAAGCTTTGATCAAAATCACCCTTTTGTAGCTAAAAACAACGTGCTCGACCTTCTAATTAAGACTTTAGCCATCAGCCAGTAATCAATTTTGAGATTTACTTTAGTGTTGTTTTAATACTCATACTACTTCTACACCAGAATCATCATTTAACATTTCCACTTAATTCTCCTTAAGCTTTTCATCTTTCATTAGTGATCAGAGAAATGGTGTACTGTATTCCCCCAGTCCCCCCGCAAGAGCTAAATAGGTTACCTTCTATGTAAGTTAATCAGTTTCTTCCTAACTCATGGATTGTAAAAGAATGAACTGCTGTTGGGTTTGATTGAATGTTGATGGACTATGGAATGGTTTATTTGAAGGCAACTTAGCTACAATGCTTAATAAAACTATATTCTTTTAGTACAAGCTGATGTTTGTTTGTTTATTTATGCCTATTATTGTAACAGTACAGAGACTTTGACATTTCACCTTTTTCCTGCTCGCTGACTGACTTTCTGCATGTTTAAATCCGTGCATTGATTTTTAACGGCAGTAGAGTGAGCAAATCTGCCCAAAATGGTAACAACCCCAAAAGAACACCAATGAAGTCAGAAAAGATATAAAAAAATACTCTAAGGTCAACATGCATTACTTATGATTTACTACCTTTTATGAAAGTAGAATTTTTCAGACAACCAAGTTTTCTACAGGCTTTCAACCAACTTACACAGTCATCTTCTTTGGATGGAGTTTGATCACTTGGCATGGATCTGTTCAGCTCCATCTCCATTACAACTGAGTAAACTCAATCTGCTGATGAAGACCCTGTGATAAAACTAAAAACTCTGGAAAATGCTAGTAATTAGACCTGGATTTTTTTTTTTTTTTTTGGTCAGAATACTATTTAAGATCAAGAATGTAACATCAAACCGATGCAAATTAAATTACATTTTATTGAAGGAAAAATAATTTACTGCCTTAAGAGTTAATGTAGTTGTAAGTAATGGTAATAGTCATTTTTCGGCAGATATGATTGTATCTACTGTACATCATGGTAACTAAGTACATTATGGAACTTGTATATGATAAGGACAAACCATATATTAATACTTTATTTTTACACAGTGATTGATCTCGTAATGATAATGCAGGTAACAGTCTACTTACCTTATCTAATTGTCTCTGTGGTATTCTTGTGCCTCTACATATGAATGCAGTCATTCTGAGGGATTTTTTCAAATCTTCACGTTTAATAACCACTTAATAAAGACCAAAGCATATTTGCAAATATGATTTTATTTATTTAAAACAAGGCCAAAATTTTACAATGCATTTATTAATTTAAATATGTGGAACAATAATAATATAAGTAATATTTTCTTTATGATTTGTCTCCCGGCATCAAGGTTAAATGTTTCCAAGCCTCCATCACAATGCCAGGTATGTCATTTAAGTAGAGAATATTAAATCCCATTTCTTAAATTTTTTTTTTTTTTCGTCCACAGTCACACTTTTTAACATTTAGTTTAAAAATCAGCCTCAGAATCAGCCTGTGAAAACCCAACATGCATAATATGCGTGTGTGTGATGGTAGAAGACATCTTCAATATGTCCAAATATCAGGCCTACTGATCCACGATCTGATTCCATAGTCGCACCCAAGTCCCTGGCCCCTATAAGAAGGTAAAAAAAAAAGACTAAACTTTCAAATACCTGACCGTGTCATCTTATTAAAGTTTGGCATTAAATTAAACACATTGATTATTACATATGATTTTAATTGGTTGTGCACTACTTATCACGTTTATACGGAATTATGTAATAGCTACAGGCTCGCGTCCTAGTCAACGGTGGTCGGGAAAGTGCTGTTTCAGTTTTTCTTAACCAACCACTACGCCTTTATTTTGAACATGCGGGATGGAGGCTGCTGCGTTTCAAATGCGCGGCGTGAAAAAAAAACCCCATCCTGGCGGCTGCAATGTCCGATCGATCCCGACGTTCATTCATCTGATCTGAGCCCTGCCGATTAACCTGCTCCCTGACGTAACTTTCCCGGTTATTTATTTATTTATCTGGCAACGACACCGGGGCTACATCTCCTCCTGGCTCCTTACATGACCGCCTCGGTGCCGTTACAGTCACCAGGGGGCATGCACATAGTAATAATAATAATAATGCATTTCAGGAAAGCTTGCTACGACGAGGCTCCATCGTTTCCACCGCTCCGTGTGAACGCAAACACAAGCCGTGGCGTGATGGAAATGTGCGTTTAGGTTCATGTGTCCGGCGGGACTGCCCCTGGCTTTTTTTTCTGGGGAAGATCATATTGGATCATATTGTTTGCAGGACGTTGTTCCTCCTGCAGCCCCCCAAGTCTATCCCGACGTAGTTGTGAATTGAACATGGCGACTGTACCAGTGTATTGCATCTGCAGATTACCTTACGACGTGACCCAGTTTATGATCGAGTGCGATGCTTGCAAGGACTGGTTCCACGGCAGGTAAGGCCAGATTGTTCACCGTGGTGTTTTTTGAGGCGGTTTGCATTTGTGGAAAGCAAACAAAAATGGCGAGGTCTCGCTGCGTTTGACAGCTTTGTGGCTCTTAGTCGCCCGTCTACATCTGAAGAGAGGCCGCTTGGAGAAGAAGGCGGAGTTAAATATAGCCGACCAGGGTTGTGACATTTTTTCGCGAATAACTCCAAGCAGATTCCCCTTATAAGAAAATACGGTGATTTATGGAGGGATTTCGGCGCGGGCTTCGTCTATTAACTACGCCGGATGGGTATTTAACATCCCCGCTTCAGTCCCAAGCTGAGCCGTTCCCGTTGTACTGAGCGGACGGCAGCGAGGGGCAGACTCGGCGGAGTCGCCGCGCATTTGTCTCCCATTTCCCCCTCTTTCCAGCCCCTTTCGGGCCAGTAGTGCGTTTGTAGCCACTGTAAACGGTGTCACCTTCTGACCGTTCTCCCGGCTTTGGACCGGGTGTTTTTGTTTTGTTTTGTTTTTTTACACAGAGCACGGCTGAAAATCACGACCCGAGTCTGAGCTCAGCCCCGTGCAGCCTTCCTGCCGGGCAGCAGCTATGGCTGACAATAGCCCGCGTCGGATGTCCTTAAGCTTTAGCAGCGAAAAAGAGACAAATTAGCATTCAGTGAACAGGTCTGTCAGTACTCGGAAATGTAGGAAATAGTCGTTTTGTTCCACTGGGATTAAACGGAGACGTATCATACGCAGCGGCTCATCACTTTCCCCGCCGTGCGTGAGCTGTTAACGATCTCGGACAAAATCCCTGTTATCATCGTGTTGTGTTTCCCTCCCGATGTTTTACTTTGTTGTGACACGGGTCTGTCCCTGCGACTCGTCTGTCTTTTTGGGGTATGTTTCGAGCTGTTCGGCCGCACTCTGGGTGCCTTTTTCGGGAACAGGTCGCTTGTTAACCGTGTTTCGTTGGGCGAACGAGCCTTTCGGAGCACTGAACAGTTTTTACGCGCCCGAACGTTAACCCTTTCGTGCCCCCCCCCCCCTCCGGCTGCCTGGGCTGCATGTAGCCTAACCACATTATGTGGTAGTGAATTAAATGCTGGGGATAAGCCATGACCTCAAGTCACTTATCAGCATAAGCCACAACCAGTCATGTTTTTGCAGAAAAGCATTATATTTATAATTGATATGTTCTCGTATATACATAAGATCATCAGATTGATACAGCTTACCATAACATGAATACACTGGAAGCACTATTTAAGTCTTAGGGTTTTATGTCCCCTGTTAAAAAGGGAGAAAGTGTATTTTGAAAACAAAAGGTGTGGTAAAGTGGATTTGCCAATACCGTTCATCTTAAGTCGTAACAAAATCCAGTCATTCAGGCTCCTGAGCTGGACCTCAGTTAAGGAACAAATAGGTTTGTTTCAATCAAATCACAGATCTCAAAATCACAATTTTTAGTAGTGACGGGACAAAGTTATTGTGTGACTTGGTGTGAAATTTGATGTCAGAATAAGCTGTATATCGAGATGATAAATAACAGCATTATAATAGCTACTTAAGTTTAGAGTGGAAAAAGTAGTAGTTTAATGTACTTAAATTATGTCATGTTCTTAGAGGAAGTGAATCTATGATATCATAGATATCATTTCTAAAATGTAGGTGCCGTAGAGTATGTTATCGTATCATTTGTCCTTTGGGCTGTCACCATAATTAGGATGCCTGGTGTCACCGGATGATGTGGTTCAGTGGCGGCATGAACAACATGGAAAGCAGTGAACTAATAATCAGCTGTCCCTTAGCTGTCTAAATGGCCCATTTGTGATGAACGCAAGATAAGAGTATGTTTATCTTGGATGTGGCAAGAGGAAGTAGTTTCTCATAATTACATTGTCAAGCTATAGAACTACTATGTTGATAGTTGGTGTGGTGTGAAAATGTGACTACAGCACAGGTGTGTAGTAGAATGTCATGTTGATTCGATACCAAGATAAGGTAAAAATCAGATATTTTGGGAAACAGGCTTGTTTGCTGTCGGAGTCAGGTAAGACGACTGAGGTCAGTGTCTCTGTGCGGAGCCACAGGAGGGGGAGTGTAGAAGCCCAGCTCCATCAAAACTGAGAAACTACACTTTTCCACAACTTCTAAGCTTAATCGCCTCCGAGAGTCACCTTGGTTTTGTCCACGTTTGAGCCACAACGGTGTTCAGGAGAGGGCTTTTAAGATGCTGCTTGAAGCTATTGTGCCCAGCTTTTGTTTATCAGGAAATAATTCACATGCTAACTGCTCCTAAAACCACAAGGTCTTGTTTTTACTGTACATTTATGTTTACTGCCTGTTGAATGAACAAGGCCCAATATGCACATGAGGCAGTTTTAGAATTGTTGGATTTCTAAAACTGCAATATTTTTATATTAATATTTTATAGGCTGAATGTGTGAAAGGGGTGACTCGCAAGGACAAACCCAGAAGGTTATTGCCCAACTCTGCAGCCTCCCTGAGGTTGTTATTGTTTTTTCTTTATTTTTTTAGTTCATGGCTCCCAGTTTACTGTAGCAAGCAGCTGTTATTAGCAAACATGTTCTGATAAACCCAGTCTGTGAGGTTAGCGTCAAAGAATTTGCAGCTAAAGAGCTAGATATTTTTATCAGGAGTTGGTGGAGACCAAACCAAAGCTGAAGGAGAGTGAATATTGGATTTACTGTTCACCAATAAATTGGGTGACTGATATTATCAGCCAATATTAGCTTATAACAGATAATCAGTATGGGCAAATATGTTAGCTAATAAGTAACAAAATTGCTGTGCAGAAATGCTAAGGATATAGTTTACAATAACTTAAAAACGCTGCCTCGGTAACATAGTTACAAAGGTTCTATTCAACTGTAAAATGTACTGCTCTGTACAATTCTTCCAAATGTGTATTTATGTTAACATTTACGTTAACAAATTTACATTGGCTGATGTATGGTTATGAGATATTTTAACTTGAAGATCAATATCGGGATCAACTCAAAGACACAGTATCTTTTGTACACACACTAATGTACATTCCTGCGTTAGCCAGAAACATGACCCCAGTGGGTTGATAATGTTGCTTTTGGATGTGTAAAATGTTATCGTTAGCCATGACAACTTGTTGCAATGATAGTGTGTCAAACAGTTTATCTTTCAGCTTATTTTTGGGGTTCTTTTACCCCCAGTGCATAAAAAAAGTGATCAATGCAGCCGGGACTTAGCAGCTAGCTTAGAGGTCTTTGTGCAAAGCTAGGCTAAACACACCCGGAAAATATCTCCGTACCAAACACACAGATCTTGTCTTCGGTCTCAGGGTAACGGCAAATTTCTCAGAATTTTGCACCTTTCCATTGTTGTCTCTTGTCTAAACACAACAGTGACACATAATAGTTTCACAGTAAATACATGTTAGTAACCATCAGTGGCCTAAAGCTCTCAACACTGGAAATAACAATTGCAACTTAACAGTGCTACAGTATTTCTTCTCATCAGGCCTCAACGCATTTAGTAGTTAATGTGAAACTACAATGTGTTATTGCTTGATATTACAGTCTTTTTTTTCTTGATGTGATTATAATATGTTTATGCCAGTTAAAACTGAGAACTGTTTTGAGTGGCTCCTTTTTTCGTTACTACCAGAAAGTCAGTCAGGTACCTCAGCTAGGTCAGTTACTTCATAGTCTGTCTATCAATGTTATAATTTACAACTATTTTGCTATTAATATCAAATACTAACCCAATGAACACCACTGCACAGTGTTCATTAGAGTGCAGCTTCGATGATACCAGTACATATTGTAGCTTCATATCATCATATAACAATTTTCCACTGGCTTTTAAATTTGAAAAATCAACTGCAACTACTTGATGATTACATAATTATCCACTACATAGCAAATAATATATAAAATAAAAAAATAAAAAAATAATAATATATTTGATCGTTTCACCTTACTTCACACACCTGATATTTCACAGACCAACAATTTCCCTTCAAAACCATCTTGCTTTAAATGGCTGTAGTTTTGCCAGAGTTATAACCACTCCCAAAAGTGAAAGCAAGTTTTTTTCTTAGCTGCCCTACACTAATCTGCTGTCTGTTAGACAGCTTCCACTGTCCACTGTCTTCCACAGCTTATTGTAAGAAAAGAGAGAGGAGTTTGTTCTGCCCAATTGGTAATGTCATATACACAAGTGTCTGAAAGTATACTTAGTACATACAGTATACTTTTGTGTGTTCAGATGTAGTATACTGTAATGGTATTTAACTCAAAATGTTATATTAAAACCAGATTTTTGTTGTACTCTACCTGCTGTGCATACAGTATACATACTAAGTAAATTATAACTACATTTGAATGTACCTCTTGTTTTCGTGGGGGTTTATTTTAACAAAGTCATGAAACAACAGCACATACAATTAATTAACTGTACACTGTGCCTTGACAGCAGAGATTACTGCTAAAAATGCATGTTCTATGCATTGTCAGTTTGTGCATATAAACACCAGAGTGGAATCGGCGAACGTTGAAAAAAAGTGCAGATATTGCAAAAAAAAAAAAGGTTTTTACATGTGGCTGAGGTGGAAAAGTTAATGTTGAATAATTTGATTAAAAAAAAATGTAAATGTAAATGTAAAGGAAACAAAATAAGTGACTAAATCATGACATATATGAAACACCAATTTGCCACTCAAGCTTCCACTCCACAGCAGAGATTAAAGATAGCCTCGGATGAAAACATCAGATTTGTGAGGACTGAGAAGAAGACTGTAATGTACCTCGATTTAAAACATTAAGCAAGCATAAATGTCATATTTACATCATGTATTCCCACACAGTTTTCTACCGTTTAAGATTTGACTGGCACTCTTTTAATTACATCATCTCGTTATGCCCTCCTCTTCTGCGTTTTAATGGCACCTGCCTGGAGAATTAGCACCACCAATTGCAGATTTTCTGAAAATATATGCTCTACATTTGGACTGAAATTTGACTATACTGGGACACCGGCTAGCCCATGTGATTGCAGCACTTAGCTCTCTATAGTATCGCCATATAAAGTTGCAGTGGCTAACATGTTTGCAAAAGAGTTGCTTACTTTGGCATCATGTAGGCACAAAGCAAGATTATCATGCCACTGAGGTTGTATTTTTGGCCAACAGACAAATGGAAAGTCAATATTCACATTTCTTTTATCTCTTTTTTGGTCTCCAGTAGCCTCATTTGGGAATGTTTGATCTATTGTGTGGGACACATTCCCAGACGCATCAACATAGTAAAGTTTACAAATGCACCTGTGCACTGCTCTTGATTGGAGGTATGGAAGTTTTCCTGATGTATATTTGCAGAACCAATTGGTTAGCCTTCATTCTTGAAGCCTTTTTCTCGTGTAAAGGTGACACGTTCTGTTGGAAATGCTTCCAATAAAGGATGAATCTGTTATCTATGCTTATCCAAGTATGTTTTGTAGTGTGGGCACTTCTTCACAAGTATACCTGGTTGCAGCCTGCAGATTGGGGAAGGGTTCAGCGTCGAATGTTTAATCCCACCCACTGTGGTTTCATGATTGGTTTAACAGTTGAAAGTGGGCGTGGTTACACGTCGCTTCGATTGGATGGTTAGGATTACGGGTAGTGGGTGGGATTAAACGTTCAAAGTTGAACCCAGTCTTGTTCTGCAGGCTGCAGCCAGGTACTCCTCTCTCTTCATCAGAACGGATTCACTAATGCCTCCTGTGGTTTGATCAAAGAAACACACTGACTGCAATCACTGTCGACTCTGGTTATTGCTTAGAACCACAGACTGGTTTTTATTCTGACCAGCCTTGGTACTGTAGGTAGTGTACAGTGGGTTTATAAAAGCTTGCAGCTGCCTTCTGCTGAAAATAGGGTTGATGAACAGTAAAACCAACACAATGAGCTAAAAAAGGCTAAAAATCTCTGTAGAACATTTACATTACCCAATACTAAAATAAAATACCGATTAAGGCATCTTAATTTCTGTCTTCACTTACTGTCACCAGGATGTAAATGTAGGTAATGTGCATAGCAGATAAAGTATTATAGTACCGTTCTGCTGAGAAGCAATAAGAGGTGGAAAGTAAAATAGGTACAATTACTTAACTACAATGTTGAAGTACTTGTACTTTCCATTTTGTTTCTTTATGCTTCTACTTCACCACATTTCGGAGGCAAATATTGTACTTTTTACTCCACTACATTTATTTCACAGCTATAGTTACAAGTTAATTTTACACAAAAAAATTATAAATTTATACAATATGATATTGTACTATAGATTAAACTACCAAAAAGTAAGCTCCACCTGAATCACCTACAACAATACATGCAATGTGTTATTTCAGTTATGTTTCCGTAATCCAATAAAAAAACAATAACATCCGCATAAAGGGTTCTTTTCTTTTGATACTTTAAGTAAATTTTGCTGATAATAGTTATGTACTTAACTTAGGTCAAATATGAGTGCAGGACTTTTACCTGTAATGGAGTATATTTACAGTGTGAATCTGTACTTTACCTAAGTAAATTATGTGAATACTTGTTCCACCACTGGAAACAACTGTCAAAGAGTGTGTAGCTACCAATCACTAAACAAAATCATCCTGCAGTTGCTTCAAATTAAGCCTTTTGGTGGTTCACTGTAGAAAGAAACTTCCAGAGGGGCTGAGTGTACAGTGGTTGGGCATTAAAACTTTGTTGCAGCTCTGGTAACATTGAATAGAAGAGCTGATCAAGAAACAGTGGGTGAATATATGACCAGGAAAGTAGGAGAAAGAACAACCGTTAAATTACAATGGAGCTACAAAACTACTGAAAAGTGACATAACAAATTTTTCAACTTCTTTGTGATTGAGAGCATGATCACAAAATGACCCAATTAGTTCACCATGACATCAGTATAGCTCTGTTTTTGGTCAGGTAATGCTAACTGAGTTGGCTAACCGAGTACAGTCAGGGGGAATGTACAGTTATGACAACCATGCCTTCTGAGTTGTCAAAAAAAAAGTTCCCGGCTTCTGTGCTTTTCAGGTGCAAAGCACCTGAGAAGAGTGACAGCTGAAGAGGGCTATCTCCAGGAGGTCATATTTTAATGCCCGCTTGAAGAATCTCTTACAGTAGCGTTATGATAACCTTAATTGGCTTAGGTTAGCTAGCATACTTGTGGGTCCAAATTCCACTCGTTTAATGTTTCTGTCGTTAGGGTTCTGGGACTACTCTTTTAACATTGGTATTGTTACAATTTTGCCAACTATTACAACATAAGTTGAGCTCCTCGGGCCAAAGTGCCAACTTAATGCTGACATTAGCCATGATGGTTCCATTTTCCCTATGCTAACACAATATGAGAGAGGATAATGCTGTCATAACCACAACGTAATTGAACAATTTGCTTTTGGATTTGTTTTGAAACATGAGATTAATTCATGAGACAACAGTGTAGACATGACGCTAAATGGAGCTACGTTACTTATGATGTAGTGAAACAGAACACTTGGTACAGTAGCCTAATTATGTCGCTTGATAAGGGGGTAAATGCCAAACTCACTAAAAACAACACAAGCAGAATTGAAATTACCTTGTGACAGTTTTCCTTTAGATGTAGTGGTTGTGAAATCAATTTATAAATGTAATTTCTAATCCCTGTCTTTTAATTGACCAAACAAGTTGCAGTAGCTGTAAAAAACAAAAAACACATTTACCACACAGATTTTTACCAGCATAAGCTGAAACACAGCTGCAGCAGTGCTCACAAGGTACAGGAAGAGCCATACTACCAATAACAGAAGGCGCAGTTGCCTTCCTCGAAAAATGACACCACACAAAATTTGCTGTTTACGCAACCTTGCATCCAAAAACAGACACATGGCACAAGAATTATCTGTGGAAATTGATGTTTCAGGGACTGATCAGACAATGAGAAGGACATTGCATGAAATCAAACTCTACGGACACTATAGTTTTTAAAGAAGAAATTAGTGAAAACTATTACCTAGCCACATATGTCCCCTTACTTGAATCCAACAGAACACCTTTGGAGTATTTTAAAGCAGAAGATAGAGCAACAAAACCCCCAAGCATAGAGCAGCTGAAAAGAATCATTTGTAAAGAATTGCAGAACATCTCTCCACAGATTTGTGCAAGATTGGTATCATCTGTGCCCAGGACGATCAAATCTGTCATCAAAAATTAAGGTGAACATACAAATATAAAAAAAATGTAAAAATGGAATCTCGTTAATTAAGGATATACTGAAGTTTGTTGCAGATTGTTCTTAAATATTGACCTTTCATTATAGTTTAATTAGTTAAAATATTTCTGGTTTTCAAATTAAATGGCTTCGTTTTTTTCTTGGGCTTTGGATAAAAACAAATTTATATTAGATGGATAGGATTTGTAGTTACTTAACATTTTAGCAATATTGACCAAGAATGGAGTCCTTGTATACTGTAACTACACAGCAGTCTGCTCATGAAGACCAGCAATTTTAGTCTGACCTCACTTGTTCCACTAGCTCTTTTGCTAAATCCTGCTTCTGTCTTCCAAAGTTTTACAAGGCTTTGCAGTTGCCATTTATACATATTCATAAAAAAAAACAGTTGGTCCCAGGGACAGGTAAAAATAAAACTTGACAGAGGACAAGTGATAGATTTGTGTATACCAATTTTCACCCGATTTTATGTCCCTTAATTATATGTCCCTCTGCATAAAGTTTACAGTTGTTTTACAAGACAGAGACTTTATAAGAATTCAGTTTCCACTCATTTAAAAAAATAACAAAAAACATCATAGTAATAAATTCCAAGATTCTTTAACATAAACTAAAGTAGAAAATAATGAAATCATTGTATTAATAAAAGACACAAAATGTAAAAAAAAAAAATGGTCTCAGTTCCTGTAAGTAATTATTCATGCAGTTTAACTTTGTATGTTGTAACTTTGTAACTTTGTTTGTTTGTGATCAATAATATGAGCTTATAATATTTAGAAATTACTAAAAGTAAAATTTCGTATGTAAATTGTGAGTTATTGTACCACTTACTGTAGTTCACATGAAAACCAAAGCCCAACAATTATAAATCAGTTTCCTTTCAGTTGTGCTTATTGGCTGTGATAGAAATTAAAAGCGATGAGGCCCAAATATCACCATTACACTACTAAGCCTTAGTTGATATGGAAACACAGTACAAAGTAGAAAATTTAATGTGTTCCTCCCTGGCCCATACCCCATCCCTCCACCATGTTCAGTGCAAATCGGTTCAGTATTTTTTGCTTAATCCTTTTGACAAACAAACAAATAACAGACACGGGTGATCACATAACCTCCTTGGCAGAGGTAATTATAAAGAGCTGTTAATACAAACATGGCTCCCTATAGATGTACATTCCTGTCTGAACTGGTTTCAGACAAGTAAAGAAAGCTAGATCTTGACTTTTCACTTTTGACAGCCAATGGAGACACTCTTCTTGTTATAGATGATCTAACATTCTATTAGCCTGTATTAACCTATCACTTGACACAGTGCATCAAATTCTAAAAATATAAAATGTGCCATAAATTCAAATGCAGGTCAGTTTTACCTCAATTATACAGTAATTTAGTTGATCCTATCAAAGACAGTTGTTGTCCAGTTGTGTCCATGGGCCCCACTTTGGGCACCCCTGTCCTAGAGGGCCACCTCCTTCAGAAAAAAGCTCTAAACTATACGGCAGTATTTAATTTCAAATGTAATATGTACTTTTTCAGTACAGTAAGACCTACAGTCAAGTCCCATTGTCACCATTTCAGCCAGTCCTTGCTATTTTGCCATTTCACTGAAGTCCGTTACTTACGGCAGTGGAATATCCTGCAGCTGATACATAATGTAGATACATATTTGCATACATACACATAGGACATACAGTATTAGCCAGAAATATAAAAATCAATTGCACAACTACATGTACTGTAATAAGGAGAGTTATAGTGCCAATTCATATCTATGTCACACATAATGACACACTAGCTTAATAAATCATCTACAGTATGCAACTTTCCTGTCTTTAATTCCTGTTTGTCCAAAGCACTTATGAATCTGTCTTGACTTGAAGTCCACAAAGTCTGTCTGTCAGTGGATTAGCCATACTCATTCGCCACAGTGACATCCCAGTGTTTTGGCTCTGGCTGTTTTTCAGGTACTGTAATTCAAAATATGATCATTGTCACAGCCTAATAATATCTTGCCATGTAGTTTTAGTTTTGTTTGCTGGCATTTTGAGATATCTGTCTGAGATTTCTCTTGCTACCCCAATACAAGGGAGGTGAATGGATTTTCATAGGATGTGGTCACAGCATGGGAAATTAACATTTAAAAAAAAAATCAAAAGCAAAAGTGGAAACGCTGCTAATACATTTTCAATGGAATTACTGTCTATAACTATTTCATTCAGTCCTTATAAGAGTTGTCCTTTTAAGTTCTTTGAAACAACGTTAGTTAGGTTATGTAACTTGCCCCCTCAGCCATATTGGACATCATAGGACCTGGCAGCAATGACTTTGAACAGCTGAGTACTGAGCAGATCAGCTGTCTAAATAGTATTGATCCTAACCTTGTACTGAGTATATACATGTCAAATGTACATGTATGTGTTGTTTTGATTGGTGGCAAATTATTTCCCTGACATGGCTGATTGATCATACCTGCGTACAGCAGCAGAGCAGCAGATATGTCAGTAAAGCTGTTATAGGGTTACTTTAGTCATTTATTATTGCACTTCAATAAAGTTAGAGGAACTCTGAGAGACAGATATTTTAAATGGTAAAATAAAGTAAAGGCAAAGGCAGAGATGTCCGGACTTTTAGTCCCTATTATGGATCAAGCTCCAAAAGTATGGCACAAGAAAAGTGCCAAAATTCAGACTTGTTAATTGGAGGAGCCTATGTCTGTGTTGAGGCTGGCAACTGATTTAGTCACTGATAGGCAAGTGTTGGTAAATGAGAGGTCAGCAGTTTCTCTTCCTTCTCCTCTTCTCTTTACTCTCTGAGGCGAGCTACCCACTCTCTGAACTAGATTATACATTCGACGAACATGGTAACTCATATTCCTACCTTAGTAACCCAATGGATATGTAACTGACTATGGTGGTCATTAGCAATGGTAGGCTAGCCACTAGCATAACTAGGCTGGCTCAAAAATGACTTGGCTCGTGATTTTCACAGTAAAAGCTCTCAATAAACATTAACAAATGACATAAGTTTAACTTGATGTAACCCTTTATTGATTCTCTCACGTATTAACAAAATGCTGACATCACAAAGGAATTTTTACTGTTACACAATCTGAACTGATCACAGTACAGTACAGTATTTCATGATCGGCACTGATCATCAATGAGGCAAGCATTATTATCTCCATCAAAGAGGTTATGTGTTCACCTGTGTCTGTTTGTGTGTTGGTTTGTTTGTTTGTCAGCAGGATTATGCTGAAAGTAACAAGACAAGAATCTGCATCTATAGGGAGCCATGTTTGTATTAACAGTTCTTCATGATTACCTCTGCCAAGGAGGTTATGTAAACAACCCGTGTTTGTTTTTTTGTTTGTTTGTTTGTCAGCAGGATTACGCAAAAAGTACTGAACCAATTTTCACCGAACTTGATGGAGGGATGGGATATGGGCCAGGGAACCCATTAAACTTTTGGGCAGATCCAGATCATTTACTATGAATTTGAATGTTTTTCCTCTGAAATCTGGTGTAAGTTCTTTGACATTGGCCTTGGCGGATCTCTGCGCTCTACTGAGCACATTATCTAGTTTAACCCTTAAATGCATGAGGGGAATCTTTAAACACTCTCACATACTTCGGGTCTTTAGTGACCTGGCACTGAGATAAACCAGATTAAACCACATATTAAATCCATATTGCTTGTAACCTTTTCAGTGCCAATTATAAAAACAACAAACACACAAAATGCTTTTGTCATTAATGAAATATTACAATTATTTATAGATGCAAGAAAAATATGTCAATATTATTTCTCAGTGTCAACCGCAATATTTCATGTTTTGTATTTAATATTGAATATTTCATTAAGTGGTTATGTTTCACTGCCCCATCTCGCAATACTATGGAAAGTGAGAAAAAAAATTCCTGTATCCACCACTTAAACCGGATCTGCACCAAAATTTAATGGGTTCTTCCCTGGTCAATGCCCCATTCCTCCACCAAGCATCGGTGCAAATTGGTTCAGTACTTTTTGCATAATCCTACTGACAAATAAACAAACCAACAAACAATCCGACAAACACACCAGCAGACACAGGTGAAAACTTGGCCTCCATCGCAGAGGTAAAAGGGATTTTGATACCAAAATATTGTTAAACACATGTAGTTTGAGGAATACTAGGGAATTGAACGCTTAAACGGGGAAAAAAAAAGGATGAATTACACAGAATGGGGTCAGGTTAATACTCCCAAGTGTTCAGTGAGACCAGGTACAAAAGAGCTGTTACTGTGAAAATCACGAGTCACATCACCATGTCCATTTTTGAGCCAGCCTAGGTAGGCTAGTGTTGCTAATGACCAACATAGTCAGTTACATATCCATTTGGTTACTGAGGTAGGACGGTGAGTTACCAGGTTAATCGAATGAATAGTCTAGCTCGGAGAGCGGTTAGCTCACCTTGGAGATTGATAAGGAAGAGATACTGCTAGCCTCTCGTTTACCACTGCTGGCCTATCAGTGACTAAATCAGTTGCTGGCCTTGACATAGACATAAGCTCCGTCGATTAAGAATAGTGTGAATTTAGGCACTTTACTTGCGCCATGCAAAACTACTGAATTCTACCCTTCTGATAATGCATCTCCCTAGTTTTTTTCATTAGATCCTCCCAGCCTGGCAAACATAATCTTTCAAATTGGTATCAATGGTATCAACGTTAACGGGGATGGGTGTTTGATGGGTGAAAAACATTTTTCTAAAAATTTTTTAGTATTCCTAGCTATAATTGTTTTAGCTTAAATGATGCCAGATTCACAATACTTTGTAATAGCCACTGTAATAACAGTGAACAAGGACTATCATTTTTAATTAAGCCTCTATGATTGAGGTCAGGTAGATGGGTGCAGAACCAGAAGTCGCTCTGTGGGCAAGCATAAGTGACTGGAATTTGATTTGGCTGGCCATAGGTAGCCATGTGCCCTTTTAGGCTGATCGCAAACAGGACACGCTGCCACATTCTGGACCATCTGCAAGGGTTTCACTGTGCATGAAGGAGGCCTGCTAGAAGGGCATTGCATTAATCGAGGCAAGAGACAACCATGACCTATATCAAGAGTTGGGTAATGTACTGAGTCAGGTAAGGCCTGATTTTTCAAAGCGGCAGGACCGGCAGAAAGATGCAACATGGTCAGAGAAGGATAGATGGTCATCAAACATGACATCCAGGTTCCTCGCGACCTTGGTTGGGTTGGGAGATTAAGAGTTGATTTTGATATTGATATTGTGATGAAGAGATTGATTGGCTGGGACTACTAAGAGACCGGTCTTAAAGAGATTTAGTTGGTGGCATTCCCTCATGTGGATATGTCTGAGAGACAGTCTGAGATACGTGCCAAGACCATGTGGTCACCTGGCTGGAATGACAGTATACTTGGGTGTGTTCTGTTTAGCAATGATATGAGAAGCCATGTGAGTGGATAATTTGACCTAAGGAGGTGGTGTATATTGCAAAGAGGAGAGGCCCCAGCACCAAGCCTTGGGGCACCCCTGTGGGGAGGTGATGGCATAAGGAGGTATGTCCTTGCCGGGACACAATGAAGGATTGCACAGTGAGATAGGATCTTAACCAAGAAAGCACTTTGCCTCAGATGCCCTTACCAGAGAGTACAGATAGCAGGATTCGGTGGTTCACCGTGTCGAAAGGCTGCTGCTAGGTCCAGCGGGAAAATGACTGATGACTGAGCTGCAGCTCTGGCTCCGCTTAGGGCTTCTGTCACAGACAACAGGGCTTTTTCAGTGGAGTAGCCACTCTTCAACCCTCTTCAAGGAGGGCGTTCCTTGACAGGAATTCTGAGACCTGTTTGAAAACCGTCCTTTCAATAGCCTTAGATAAAAATGGAAGTAACGAAATTGGTGGATAGTTCTCAACTTGAGTAAGGTCGAATTAAGGCTTTATGAGCAGGACGTGTTGACTGAGCTTGTTTGAATACGGATGAAAATGTTCCTGAAGCCAGTGAAGTATTTATCACGTGTGACAGCGGGCAGGATAGTCTGAGATATGGCTCGGAGGAGGTTGGTGGAAAATGGGTACAGTGATTAGTTAGTAGGATGGCTACCAGTCAGTAGTTTTGATACCTCACTCTGAGAGGGGTGAATGAGAGAAGTATTGCACCATTGACCTTGGGGAGACAGAGAGGGACATGTAGGACGGCTACATGTTACGCTTTTTGGTGGCTTGCAATCACCTAGGGGTCGGAGTGAGGGAGATGGTTAGCCATTTACATAGGAGGGTATGAGAGCAGAGAGGGATCGCTATATGTTTGGCTTGCCGTTGCACTGCCCGCTGTGAGAGGGGTGAACATGGAGACTGATGTGCCCTTAACTGGTGGAGACTGGTTGTCTCTTCATGGTTCAGAAAACTGGCTACTGAAGTCCAGCACCTTTTCAGTAAAGAAGGAAGCAAAGATATGGTTTGCACTTATATGGCGCTTTTCTAGTCTTACCGATCACTCAAAGCGCTTTACACTACTGCCACATTCACCCATTCAACCACACACACTATTACAGTACTCTTTTCTATACATACTGTGCTTTGTACACACCCACTCACACACTCACAATTTGGGGTTCAGTATCAGCTGAGAGGTTTGTGTCTGGTGGAGAAAGTGGTGAATAGAGTAATGTTTTGAAATTGTCTGTGATACTGCTGATCTTCTCATTGTAAAGAGCCGTTTTGGTAGCACTGATGCTGGAGGAGAAGGAAGATAAGCACCACTGATAACCCTTGAGATTAACAGGGTCACTTGTTTTATGCCATTTTCTCTTAGCGGGTCTGAGATCGGTACACAGCTTTTGTATAGTCTCAGTCAGCCATGGGTGAGGCAGGTTAGAGGGAGCAGGTTTGGTGGATAGAGGACACAGGCTATCCAGACATGAGGTCAGTGTGGCACAGAGAGACTGTGGCATCACTGACTGGAAAATGTGCTAACAGGAGGTAGAGCGGAGGCGACAACTAGGGAAAAGTTGGTGGAAGACAGGCTGTGGATGTTAAGATAGAATGAAACCAGAGGTGGTGGAACAGAGGGCAGTTCCACGAAGCATACAGTGAAGAGAATGAAATAGTGGTCAGAGAGGTGCACATTAGTGTGAACATTAGGCAGTCTGTGGCATGGTTTCGGATGAAGTCAAGTTCTTTATCAGCTTTTTGAGTTGGAGGGCTGCAAACCTGTCTGAGGTCAACTGAGTATATAAGGTACAGGAGGTCCACAGAGATCAGATTGTCTAAATGGATGTTCAGATCACTCAGGATGAGTAGGGGAAAGCTATGTTCAGTAATGGAAGACAACAGTGTGTCTAGCTCATCCACAAAATCGCCCATTTGCCCTGGTGGATGGTAAATGACATCCGCAGAGACTTTTACCGCAGCAGTCACCATAACAGCATGGTACTCAAAAGAGGTGTATTTGTTTGGAGGCAACAGTTGAGTGAATTTCCATTTGTGGGAAATTAGGAGGCAGGTCTCACCTCCTCCCCTGGACAGACAGGAGGAATGGGAGAATGTGTAGTTAGCGGAGAGTGCAGCCAGGGTACCAGTGTTTGATCCAAGTCTCAGTAAGCGCCAGAAGCTCAAGGGATATGGGTTAGCATAGGCAGGAATGGTATCAGCTTTGTTAACTGCAGACTGTCAGTTCTGCAACCCAATGGAGAAGGAGGCACATGTGGTAGAGGAATGTTTCAATGACCGGAGGTTAGCCAGATTTCTTTTCCTTCTGTTATAGTGATACTTTTTGCATTTACGGCGTTAGACAACAGAAATGGATTTATAGCACATGGCTGTAGTGCTGAGTATGGATAGATTTGTGCTCAGAGAAAATAGGACAGTTTACCTTGGTGGCCGTTTTCGGTAGAAGCGCACAGGTAGACTTGTCCTACCGAGTAGATCCTCACATGAGGAGTGCTGCACATGAGGGCTGACACTTATGCTTTCGCTTGAGTGACAGTTTCTATTGATATAGCATGACCTTAATTGATCACAGCTGTTTACTAGTCAGGATTGATTGCATCCAGCTAAATATGTCCTCTGGATTAGCAGCTCAAAAGGGTGGTTTTTGGGGCCCTGAGACTCACAACAAATGGCCAAAATTTAGCAGCAATAATGCACAATTAATGTGCTTTGAAGTGGTAGGAAGGACAAAGTACACAGGGATATTTGTGAATGAGATTTATAAGAAGTAGCACTTAGGTTACAACTGCAGCCTCCACTTGCCCTGGGACAAGCTCACATGGCATGTGGATTTGTATACATTCCATTAAAAAACAGACTGGATCACACTGTGTACTAGACTCTTACAGTAACATTAGCTTGATCACTCAAGTAAGGCAGTGGAGACACCACCAGTAAGTAGAACATCAATTTAAATTAATTACAAAAAATTGTGCGTTAGTTTAACTTTGTTCAAACTTGATTTTTGAAAAAAATGGCAGTCCTACTGTGAACTGTATGACAAACCCTAGATTAGCAAGTCTTCAAAAGTCTTTGTCAGTCTTTGAAGAGGGGTGGTCATTTCTCTTGCGCCCCTTCACAGGAAGGTAGAAGGTCAAAGTCAGTTTCAAACACTAGACACTAGAATGTAGCTCATAAAGTGATGAAAGAACTCAGATATGGTTTAGACCTGGCCCAGGTTTAAAAATAAATCCTGTACTCATAAGATCAATTCTGGAATCAACAAAGCAATAATTTAGAGAAATTAAAGTCGAGGTAATCCGATCCCACGATGTGTGTTTAGTCTCAGACAGAAATTTATCAATAGAATTTGTCTGGAGCTGTCTGGAGCTGACATATTTATATAATTCTCAAACTGGAGTGACCACACTGCTATGCAGACTAAATTCTAAATAAATTCTTTAATACAACAAAAACCTGTCAGTAAGTGTCTAAACATCTGTTTGCTTGCACATGTTGTGTTTAATTTGAAGTTTAGGAGTTGTCCTTACAAGCCACCAAGTTAAGGATGTCATGAATAGGCATTTACACTATGTCCACAGACCCGCCTACTCCTGTAATTGCCATCAGTAGAAGCAAAGTAAAGCCTGGAGCTCCCAGGGAAAAAAAGAAAACATTCTGGGTAACTCCCATTTCATTGAGTTTGGGAGCAGCGGCTCCAAATGGGAGGAATTTGTTTGTGCGAGGGACCATGACAGGTGCTGCTGGACATAGTGGAAAGACATTGGTGTTCACTGTTATCATGTCAACCCAGACAAATGCATTGATTTAAAATCAATCAATTGGACCTTTGTCATGTTCTTACCACTTGTCTACAATGTTGCTCTTTTGTTTTTGTTTTTTGCATAACTGCTGAAGCCTTTGGGTGTTATTACAACTTTACCGGCTAAATAACTACTTTTGTGTTATGTTACAGTCAGAAATTAATACTTTCTTTCACTCTAGGGCCTCTAGTCTTAGTTTATATCTCTAGTGCAATTGTCATTTTTGTATGTGAGACTTTTGCATTGATAATTACATACGAGCCACAAAAAGTTTCATTAGGAATAAACGGTAGTAAAACTTCTTTTAATGTTTCTCATATCCCATGTAAACGGTCATTAGTAGAAATGATTATTGCATGGAAGGAAAACTGAGGCAAACTGGCTCATGCTAAGTCAACCATCACTTCCTTTTTCACAGCAGCCATGCTATAAACCACAGTGCGTAAATATAGAATGCATATGCATATATAATGTGTCTACTATCTGATGTACGTATTGTACTGTCCTCTCTTGTCATTGTACTCCACTGTTCTGCATATGAGAGTCTATGGCCTTTCAGCTCTCTTTCACTATGGACAAGGAATCACTATTCCAGTGTTTTTACTGGTTCGTGTTCCGTTCTACTACAAATTACAAACACTGAAAGTTGCTCAAGGCAATTTTGTGTTTGAGATTTTTCAGACAGCCACGAATTTGAATGTCCCAACCAATCAATCAAGGGTTTTTTTGTTTATTTATTTTGAAAGAGCCAAAAGAATATTTTGGGCTACTGTTTAGTAATTGTTTTGATCAATTAGCACTTTCAATTACAGCTGCAACAATTAGTCAATTAATAGATTTGTTGATTGACAAAAAATTAATCAACCGCTGTTTTGATAATCAGTTAATTGTTGATGTTGTTGTCTACATTCACTGGTTCCAGTTTATCAAATATGAGGATTTGTTGTTTTTCTGTGTTCTATATCACTGTAGATGTAATATCAGAGTTTTGGATTATTGATCAGACAAAACTAGAAATTTAAAGACATCAACTTGGGCCTTGGGAAATTGGATTGGGCATTTTTTTTTTTTCTACTATTTTCATTCATTTCATTGACCAACCAGTTAAAAAAAAACTCAATGTAGTTTCAAGTCTCTTTCATACAAGTTGACTGTTATACTGTAGAAAATAAAATGTTTTACTATTTTTCACAACATGGTTTGGAAAATGGATCCTTTAAGGGCACATTAACTAAACATTAAAGTGTTAAGTGTTTTTTTTTTTTTTCTTGTTTTAGCTGTGTTGGGGTGGATGAAGATGACGCTCCAGATATTGACATATATCATTGTCCAAACTGTGAAAAGACCCATGGCAAATCCACATGTAAGTAGCATAAGTTATTCCTCTTAGCAAAGAAAAAGAGAAACAACTTTCCTTGATGATGTGACAGTTTCCCCCCTTCTCAGCTTTATATTAAATTATTTGCCCAAATAATTTCTTGCAGTGTGGGACTGCGTTATAAATGTTGATATTTTATCTTGTATTTTTTTTTCTGCTCCTTAGTGAAAAAGAAAAAGAACTGGAGCAAACATGACACGGGGCAAAGCACAGATATCAAAGCTGTTCAGAACGGAAGTCAGGTTTTCATAAAGGAGCTTCGCAGTAGGACATTTCCAAGGTAAAGACATTTCAGACATATAAACACCTTTTAGATTTTTTTATCAGCTCATTATCAAACTATAAAACTCTCAACACCACAAACTGGGTAATAATGTGGGATAATGTGGTTACAATTAAACCTATATCATTGAAATAGTCAGACTTACTGTAACACTCTCTAATTGGGATCACATTTAATAGATTAAATTATGATAAAATTTAATTATTCCTCATTAATTAGGCCTTTTGAAATTTCATCAATTCAGATATTGTCCTCCTGTTAATGTAATTCCTCACTTTATTAATAATACCAATAGGGGGCACTGTTTTATAACTTTTAAAGATATGCTCTCAGATAGTTTCACATGTTGCTGGCATAGTTATCAGATCATATTTATTTTCTTAATTGCATGAAAAGCTAGTTTAATCATTCAAGACACATTCATCACATTGCTCTCTGTCTCATGCTGGTTGTGTGTGGTTCACAGTGCTGAGGATGTAGTGGTGAAACTGAGTGGCAGTCAGCTGTCCATGGATTACCTGGAAGAGAACGGCTTCAATGAACCAATCCTTGTTCAGAAGAAAGACGGTCTGGGCTTGTCCATGCCTGCTCCCACCTTCTACATCAGTGACGTGGAGAACTACGTTGGTAAGGAACTCATTGACTGTAGCGTTACTGCTGTTGACAATACTTCTGATACTGTTACTTCTGTTTCTACTCCTGTTCTTACTTCTATTGCTACTGCTACTGCAACTACTTCTAGAGCTGCTACTACTTCTTTTGCACTACCGCAACTATTACTTCTGCAACTGCTCCTATTGCTAGTATTACTCTTGCAACTAGTACTGCAACTTGTACAGAGTATAAGGCCGTGACATCACTACTGCTGCTAACCCTTCTGTTTTACTACTGCTACTGTTACTTAACTTACTACTACTTTTTCTACTAATACTACAACTACAATTAACGACTACTGCAACTACTTCTACAGCTATTGCTACTAGTTTCACCACTATACGTACTACTGCTGCTACTACTATTACTGCTTTTAATACTACTGTTGCAACTATTCCTATAACTACAACTGTGCTACTAGTGTTGTTACTATTGTGTTATAACAAGTACTACTGCTGATGCTAGTACACCACTGCTTCTACAACTAATACTACTATTAGTATTATTACTATGATCACTGCAGTTATTATTATCTCTGCTACTACTATGCTAGTACTTCAACAGAAGTGTAGTATTCCTTCATCTAATATTTTCACTACTACCAATTCTACTGCTGTTGGACTAATGTACTGAATTAACCCTATGACTACTACTGCTTCTGCTGCTAACAATACTACTATCACAGCTAATTCTATAACAGGTTGTGCTACTGTTTCTAATACTAATACTGCTTCTATAATTACTACTACTGCAACTATTCCTGCAACTTCTCCTATAACTACTGCCCCTTCTACTTCGACTACTACTACTACTACTACTGCAAGTATTTCCTATACAACTACCACTTTTATTACTACTGTTACTAAATCCATTACTGCAAATATTATTACTTCTATTATGACTTATTACTGGAAATTTTTATTGTTGTTATTCATTTAACATTAGTGTTACTGCTACTATTGTAATATTGTACTAGTACTACTACCAATCTAAAGTTGTACTACTTTCACCAACACTAGCACAGCGAGTACTGCTGTAACTACTACTTCTACTGCACATACTATTATTGTCACTGGAATTAGTGGTTTGACTAAAACTATCACTACTACTGGTGATATTACTAATACAACTAGTAACAAGATTATAACTACTGCACCAACAGTATCAGGTGCAATAACAATGCATGTACTACTTTTACTACTACTCCAGCAGTGGTGAAATGTAACCAAGTACATTTGCCTAAGTACTGTACTTTAGTACAAATTTGAGGTACTACCATTTAATACCACGTTGTACTTCACCTCTACACTACAACTCCTATTGTACTCTTTATAACACATTTGTTTAACAGCTATCGTTACTATTTACTTTTAAAATTAAGATTTTATATACAAAACATATGGTGCATTCTTGCAGGTGCTGAACTACCTAACAGTATACAAAGTAGTTAAAATTAGATACACCTCGACCATTTTATTGATAATACTTAAACACTTTTTCTTAAGTATGTTTTCAATGTAGGAGTCTGACTTGTAATTGAGTGTTTTTACAGTCTGGTACTGCTGCTTTTACTTAAGTAAAGGACACAAATACTTCCTCCATCACTGTACTAGAGTGCAACTATCGCTGCTACAAATACACAACTATTAACTCCCATACTGCTACTTTACCACGACTAAAATCAATAACAATGTGAAAATTACAAGGCAGATCAAAGCTAAATTGGACAGTGCTTTCAAAATAAGGGCTTGAGCAATAAAGATGCAAATAATTCAGTAACTATGGATAATGCAAAAAAGTTGATGCTCGTATGTGTCTTGCATTTAATTTCCACCCTTACAAGAATCACAAGATAAATGTACTACTTGCTTTTCAATAGGGGGCGCTTCTGTTCTTCACTCCCCCCGTCTTCTGGTGTTCAGTGATGAGCTCACATGTTAGATATCAACAGTATACTGCAACAGACACACTTTGTTAAACATCTTCCTGTCTAAATAAAATGTTTAGCCTGTAGGTGGTTAGTTTTCCTTCAGCTTGTTTTATTTCGTGTTCCTTGTCCTCTGTTATCATCTCAGGTCCTGATGTCGGTGTGGATGTTGTTGACGTCACCAAACAGACCGACTGCAAGATGAAGCTCAAAGAGTTTGTCGATTATTACTACAGCACAAACAGAAAGAAAGTGTTAAACGTAATCAATCTGGAGTTCTCTGACACAAGGTACGCACTAGGTATATCTACTACGTATCTGATGGTGAAGTTTGAAGCGACGTTTCTAAAGTGAGATTTGGCTTATAATGTTGCCGGTCTGGAAAACTCATGGAACTAATTTATTCGTCTGTTTTTCTGGGACAGGATGAACGGTATAGTGGAGAGTCCACAGATTGTGCGGCGGTTGTCTTGGGTAGAAAACTACTGGCCTGACGATGCTCTGCTCGGGAAGCCAAAAGTCACCAAATACTGTCTCATCTGTGTCAAAGACAGCTACACAGACTTCCACATCGAATGTGGTGGTGCCTCTGTCTGGTACCACATCCTAAAGGTCTGTCATACTTCTGGTTAGACCAGTATGTCGGGCCAGAAATGGCCTTGTAATAAAAAAATGTATCAGACAGTTAGTGTCATCTGCTTCTAATATGATGAGAAAACTGTTTATACTGCACTGATTTTCTTGTATTCTGAATTGATTCTTAGGAGGCCTTCAAGAGGAAATGTGGAATACATTACATCTCACACATGATGATGATGCCAGAAAATCTGATTGCGTTTGTATTTGCAGGGAGAAAAGATCTTCTTCCTCATCAAGCCCACGTCTGCCAACCTGTCTCTGTATGAGCGCTGGAGATCATCGTCCAATCACAGCGAAATGTTCTTTGCTGACCAAGTGGACAAGTGTTACAAATGCACTCTGAAGCAAGGCCAGACTCTGTTGATCCCATCAGGTCAGAACTCCAATCGGGTCATAAATATAGCAGATGATATAATTGGGTGTGTGTGTGTGGGTGTGTGTGTCTGTCTGTCTGTCTGTGTGTGTGTGTGTGTGTGTGTGTGTGTGTGTGTGTGTGTGTGTGTGTGTGTGTGTGTGTGTGTGTGTGTGTGGGCTAGCCGAGCTGATATATAAATGTTGGTAATTGATTTTGCTTTTAAGTCATTTTTTCAGAGAAAAAAAAGCTAAACATTCTCTGGTTCCAGCTTCACAAATCTTGCGATTTGCTTCTTTTCTGTTTTATGTCACTGTAAATTCAATATCTTTGGGTACTGGATTGTTGTTTTGACAATATAATAAATTTGAAGGCATCACCGTGGACTCTGGGAACATGTACTTTTTTATCACTATTTTCTAACATTTTATGGACTAAACGATTAATTAAACAAATTATTGACAGATAAAAAAATATTTTCTAAATTTAAATCTAATAAGTACAAGAGAAATCATATATGTATATAAAGACAGGGAGAGAGAGAGAGAGATTTTTAAAAATTGTTTAAAATCACAGGCTTTTCTTCCTTGGTTGATATACGATGTCTCCTCAGGTTGGATCAATGCAATACTGACCCCGGTTGACTGTCTGGCATTCTCTGGACACTTCGTCCACAACTTGAGTGTGGAGATGCAGATGAGGTTTGGACAACTGTTTGATTCCACACACATTCATCCTTTATGCTGCTTTGGTGTCGTTGTTTTTGGTTATTGGCTTTTTTGTTTTCATTACTGTGATACACCATGCCGCCTGCAGACAGTCATGTCCTAATTTGGGGGGATTTAGTGTGACTTGAAGGCCTTGGCTGATCTTTCTCAGTAGTTTCCACTGGATCCTCATTTAGGACTTGTTTTTAGCTCCAAATTCCACCAATCTGTTTATGAATTCTCCAAATTAGGAAATACCTTGTGCATTGCATAGTTTGTTGCAATAAACCTGTTGGTAATATGTGACAGCGTTAACCTGAAAGACCTTGGTTTATTCTCCTCAGAGCGTATGAAATCGAGAAGCGGCTCAAGGTCAAAACTCTCACCCCCTTCCCCAACTTTGAGACAGCATGCTGGTATGTGGGACGGCATCTCCTCGAGCGATTCAAAGGTGAACTCTTAAATATTTGCATGTATTTATAGATTTAGCTTTTGCTTTAATATGCGGTGTTTTAATGTAAACTTACATCCACATTTAACTTGCTATTTCTCCGGAAGAGTGCATGAAAGCAGAAAAATACAAACACTGTCAGAAATGTCTTTTTCCAAGCCGCACAAGTGTATGGCTGCGTGTCTGCTGCACAGATGAGGAGCTGGATGCTCTAATATTATTTCAGTCATTAAATCGCTGAGTTCACAGATGATTAGCTTCAAAAGATCTGGCTCAGCTAGAATCATTTGCTCCATTACAAGCCTGTGTTTAAATTCCCCTCAGCTGGCTTGGGCCAATTGTTTATGTTTCCACCATTTTCTATGAATGTGTGTGTGTGTTAAAGCCTGGTTGCTATTGTGTACTGTACACACTACTTCTAACCCACAAGGCCTTGCCATTAATATACCATTATTCTTTTTTTACTTCAAGGTCAGCTTTTTCAGTGCAGGAAAGAGACTTAGTTCACTACTGCCGCTATTTTGTCTTGATCTTATTAATATTGTCCTGGTTTGGTCATAAATCCACTTCATTTCAAAGGGCTCCGTAGACACAGTATTTGGGGGGTTGTTTTCTGCTGTTAAATTAAAGAGAAAATCCACATTAAGACTGACTTTGAAAAATCTCACATAAATCAAGTCTGTAGCTCAAGCAGTTCAATCATGTTTGTAGATGTTTTGGTATCTGCATACATGTCAGCTAACAAATAAAAAAATTCGGTGCAGAAAGGTATGTTGGAGATCATTTAGAAACTTTGAAGCCGTTACATAGTTTGTCCGACAGAATACACTGTATCCTGTGTCCTGTGTCCGACAGTTTAAAAATTCATTTTGGCTGATATATTTTTATCAGATTTTTTAGACCCTCAAATATAGATATTGGTGTCAAAGTCATAGTTTGCAAGCTTTTTAACTACAAATAATGTTTTCTTTACATTTTTGCGGTATGCATGCTGTGCGGGTTTTCGATTATTAGATTGTATTTTTACTTTTGAAAAGATCATTGCACACACGACATAAAGCTACGTTGAGTTAATGTTATTGCCATCACAACAAAAGTTATTAGAAATTTGCCTCGGTGAGCTCATACTGCAAGGGGACAGACAGGTAAGCATTCAGCACCACAGACTAATAGTAAAATTAGAATGGCACTCAGTAGAGTACATACCTCTGCCAGGGCCAAATACTGACAAAAATCTCAAAAAATGCTCACAAATCTCACAGGAAGGTGATAAAAAATTCCTGGATCTGCCCCTTTAATCGGATTTGCAGCAAAATCTAATGGCTTCTTCCCTGGCAGTTCAGTACTTTTGCGTAATTCTGGTGGCAAACAAACCAACAAACAAAAAAACCAACAAATAGACACGGGTGAACACATAACCTCAATTCAATTCAATTCAGTATTTATTTATACAGGGCCAAATCATATCAGAGGTTATCTCAGGGCACTTTTCATGAAGAGCAGGTCTAGACCACACTCCTTGGCAGAGGTAAAAAGGTTGATAAATCCATCTGACTCACCTTCATTTTATTTATTTTATTATAAGATAACACCAGCTTTGTTTTTGTTGTGTTTTTGTTTGTTGTTTTCAGGTTATAAATTCATTTATTCTTCAGTATATTTTTATACACTGTTAATATTCTCTTTAAAAGACACCTTAAAATACTTCTGAAGCAAAACCTATGCAATTGCAAGTACACATGGGAAATGCAGTTCATTTTGCAGTTTCTAAGGTCCAATTACATAGGAAGCACCACAAATCCAACATATAACAAAAACTGAGAACAAATCAATACAGAGAGTGTTCAGGAAGACAAAGTGTATTGGATTTTCCCACAGTTTCAGGCAGCCTTTGGTTGCAATATATTTATGTATGGTACAAAAGTCTTATAGTGGACTCTTGAAACCTGCTCAAACTGTGCCATACATTACACCAAACAAGAACAAGGTTACACTGTCATTGTGTGGTAAGGTAGTATATTGATCGAAAATGTCTGCTCTGCTTTACCTAATAAAGATATTGTAAGTTTGACCAAAAAAGGAATTGAAATCAATGGACGCTGGAAACGGCAGAAAAGAATCAAATACATTTAATCAAACACACTGGTTGCAAAACGCATGGTTCGCGAAATAGTTTGCTGTGATGCAGAGTAAACATTATTCGTATTAAATAGGCTAAAGCATAGTAGCTGTATATAGGTTATACTGTATAGTCCTTTAAATAGGCTTTATATCATTGTACTGCTAACAGCTGAAACAGAAAATTGAGCTTGTTATTATGAATCACCAATGTTTCAAACAATGGTCCAGCCACTTTTGACATTTTTGGTGATGCACAGTGAACCAGGGCGAGTGAGCAGGATGATTTTGATTGTGTTCTTTGGCTGTTTTGTGACTCAGCTCTGGTAAATTTTGGTAAGAGGAGTTTGCTTAAAAACAGTCACACTGTTGAAAGAATACTTCTCCTGTTTACAAGTGTCAGCTTATCTGTTCTGTTTGTGAGAGGATGATTCAGTTCTATCCTTTAAATCTATATACTGAACGTGTGCACTTTAGTTTGACTTTTTTTTTAAGTTAATGGCCCGACTTCTCAAAGTTTAAAGGTCACAATTGATTCAATGATAACATTTGCATTTCTTCTTCTGTAGGTTTACATAAAGCAAATAAACAACCAGCTCCATATCTGATACATGGTGCCAAAATCATCAATGGAGCCTTCAGAGCTTGGACTAAAAAACAGGTATGGAAATATGAGGATCAACTGTATATCTAGTGTCAGTTTTCAATGTCTAATGTTATAAATGGTTTAGTCTGTTTTCCTTTTGACAGGCCCTCTTGGAACATGAAGATGAGCTTCCAGAGAACATGAAACCATCACAGCTCATTAAGGATCTTGCCAAAGAGATCAGACTGTCAGAGGTATTTTGACTATATTTAAGTTTAAACATAATACGAACAACCAGTCTCTAAAAGTTCCACCAGGTAGTTTTACACTTTGGTGCCCCCAAGTCAGTGATGAAGCTTTAAATTTTTACTTTGAAGTGGTGCACCATCTGAGAGTCTCCATCCAAAGATATGTCAGTTACTAGTGGTCAGATTCCTATGAAATCTGATATGAAATTTGTCATACAGAGGATTATCCCTAATGATCTGGTGATCTCCCCTAATTTTTGGATACTCATTGTTTTCAGAGGATGAACCGCTTCCTTTTTGGATACTGCATGAAATCTGCTTCAGTGCAAATCTCACACTCAATAGTCAGATTTGCACACAAAGTATCACATAATTAAATGGAAGATTCATTGGAAATTTACCAGAACATTGATGATCTCCAGAGGATGAACGCTTTTCATTTTAATGACCACATTGGCTTTCCTCTACTGTCACCCACAGAACACACCTCAGAGCTTGAGCTTTGTGTTAGAATTTGCAAAGGGAAGTTATGGTCTTTGTTCTGTTCAATGGGAAGAGATTTGGGTTTACAAGTGTGAGATGCATAACTTCCTTTGCTGCTGATAAAATATAAAAGCACACAGTTTTCTTATCCTTTTTTTTTTTTTTTACTTTTTTGCATAGATGAAAAAGTAGCATTACCATAACCTCTGTGTAAAATATGCGCAAAATAAGTGAAATTAAAAAACATTCTGTATGAAAGCCACACACAAAGCACAATGTTCATGTCCTACTGGGCAAATGTAACTTCCATCTTTTATAAAGATGTTTGTAACAAAAGTAAGCCCTTTAACATTAGCAAGGTGTAAAAAATCCAACTGTTAGCATTTTCATGCTGACATTAAATGTTATGTAAAATTGTGCCATCAAAAGGTTAACCTGTTGCAAAAGGCAATATTATGTTTGCCATGCAAGTTAAAGTACCGTTACCTTATCATGCTTAGCAGAAAGAGCTTTTTTTTTACCCCTGGAAAATAATTTAATTTTTGAATTTTGGAAGGAGTATGAGTTTAGTCACAAAAGAAGAAAAAAACTGCTAAACTCCAACAACATGAGTATATATCATGGGGCAGTGACAGAGACAGCATGAGGATATATTATAGGAAGATTACCTACACCTTAGCTAACGTCAACCAGGTTAGCCTTGTATTTATTTAGATAATAGAGTATTTCTTTTACACCGAAAACACTACAACACACTGTAGTTAACTGGTTTCTGGGAATGGTTCTTGTCTGTTACTTGACAAAAACATAATTTCATTACTACTTAGTGGCAATAGACAAGTTTTTTGCTTTAACTTATCATTATGAAGTAAATCTTGATTACTCAATGTAATAGCTATAGAATAATGACAATACTGGCGTATGGATTGGTTCTCTATAAACCTTGCTTTCACTACGCAATTCTTTCTGCCACTGGGTAAGAAATATCCTGGGAAAATGAAGGCTCAACGAAGGCACAAAGAAAGTGCGTCTGCCATTACGCAACTAAAACAGAAGAAGATAGCGCTTTTGTTTACTCCAGTAGCTATCGGTAGCTTTCTCAAGGTAGCGGAGGGGAGGCTACTTTGTTTTCATGGGCTCACCAATCTGAGGTCCCAGACGTGAGTTCTACAGTTGGACCTTCTTGATCAATTCTGAGTCAAACTTTCTCTGGACAGTGTAGTCACTTGCTGCTTTTTACGAGAATTGTTTGTTTTTTTTTGTTTAATATTACGATTAACTCCAGAATTTAACCGTGAAAATAAGGAAACTGAAATGTTTAACATTTTGCCATAGACAGATATCCTGTATCTTCCAGTGTGGTAGGCTGCAACTAATGATTTTCGAACTTGATATATATGTCAATTGTTTTCTGTTTTTTGTTGAGCATTTAAGCTGCAAAATCTCATGAATAATGTCTTATGAATAACAGCAGGCAACAAGAAATACTTAATAAATGAATTGTATAATTATTTGAGTAACAAAATTGTCATTGATTTTTTTTAAATTTCAGAATTTCAGTTCATGTTCAGTGCAGCTCTAATAATCAGGATGATGTGTAATTGCTGATTACAAAATTATAGCACACTTCACAATACCCTGCCTTGACTTCTAGAATGCAACAAAAGCCATTAAGAGTGAGCCCAGCATGAAGGTGCCAGTGGAAGAACCGCCAACCACCCACTCCGAGCCTGAAGAGCCCGTTTCTCCAGCCCATGTCCCCTCACCCAGCAGAGAAAAAGCTAGAAAGAAAGCTTCCAAACCTCCCAAGCTTCCCAAACCCCCAAAGATGCCCAAGGCCCCCAAGCCTCCGAAGGTGCCGAAGGTCAAGGATGGAGGAAAGAAGAAAGCGAAGAAGGCAAAAGAGTTGTCGCCACCTCCTAAACCCTCCAGCTTTGCAGCTCTTGAGTCTCATGCAAAAGACATCTTGAGTAAAATGGACCAGCCAAAAAAGATGAAGGTGAGCAAATGATAATGTTAGTATAAAATGAAAATTACTATGTTGTGGAATGATTATTTGTTTCCTTAGTTTTCACTTAATGTGAGTAATTTTGTATCCCTTTCAGAAACCCATAGTGACTCTTAATATTGCGGATTAATTTTTATGCTAATAATAGTGTCTTTCTTCAATGATTTCCACTTTTCAGGCTGTTAAGAATGTGCTGAGTATTTCAGAGAAGGAAATATCAAAGCAGAACAACGTGGAGAAGTTTGAAATCAGAGAGCAGAATAAAAACAAGACCGAAGCAAAATGGAAGTACAAGGTAAGTTAATTTTAGCGTTTTGTCATCATTTAAAACTAATGGCTGCTTGTTACAGGCAAAGGTAAATACTATCACAATCTGTTAGAAATTAAAACAAACTGAAGGTTAAGTGTCATTAAGAAAAGAAGTCTCAAACACTTTTGAACGTTACAAGCTGAGCAGCTTAACAGAAAAAAAATGCGAAATCGTCCAAAAGGGATTCGCACACTTCATGTCAAAGCAATCAGTAAAAATAATGATGTGGCTTAAGCCGCACATTTTAGGTCTGCAGCTCATCAGCGCTGCTCCAGAAACATCCACCGTCCCAGAGTCTACCTAATTAAATTATGCCATTTCCATATTCACCAAGTTCCTACAAAGTATTTACATATGACCTCATCTTTTAAAAAAGTTCTTTGTATCATTATTGCTGAACTACGTGGGAAGGATTTTCAGAGCAAAAGTGTAATTTTGTTCAACGGAAGACATTAAAGGGCTTTAGTTTCATGGAAAATTCAATGTCAAAATGTTGAATGTTTGCAGTCCCTCCATGGAACTGCTCCGTAACACCAGGCCAAACATTTGCAGATGGAGTGGAGACCCTATTAGGTGTTTACCAAGGTCACTGTAGAACACATCTTCTCGCCTAATCACAGTTGATTCATGCAAAAGTTATCGGCTCTTCTGTTTACAGTGTGCAGGGGCAATTAGGCCTTTACTGTATTTTCGTGTCAATTTAAAAAATGAATTATACAGTGTGAAATTTCAGTTTTAGGTTACACTGTTTTGTCATGTGCCTTTAATTTAGGAGACAAAATTGTCATGGAGTCAATATTTGAAAATGTATATCCTTTGATTTCAGTTAACATCATGATGATGATAATGTTTTTATTGTCATCAAGTTACTACCTTCTAATTTTTACACTTCAGTGATTTTTTTGTGTGTGTCAAAGACAATAAACAAATGCTAAACATACAATTTTATCGCTCATTTCATTTTTGAGTCACTAAACTTACTCACGTAGGTTGTGAAATCCACACACAATTACCTTGTGTGCCTGGATTTCTTTTAATTATGATAGCCCTTTCATAACAGTATTTTGCCTTATTCCTAGTAAAGGTTTTTTATTGCTTAATCAGGGTTTTCTGAAATTGTATATTTGGAAGGGATCAATAATGTTGAAGAGATAAGAAACTCATTGTTTGAATTTATTTAAAGTACATTTTGGGAGCAAGCATACTGAAACAAGTGGAAAGGCGCTGAATTTTCTCATTTTTATTATTCATTAATAGGTGATACAATCAGACTCTCAGGCTACCATTAATTTAAATTTGCATGGTTTGAAAAAGTTAATAGTATTTCAGATACAGAGACAACAGGTAACAGATAAAACATCAAATATAAAACAGTACATTTTAAAGAGTTAACTTCACTGGATTTTAAATTAGTATATATCAAAATTCTCAAAAGACAACTCAAAGACAACAACAAAATATATTAATGTCAGTTACATGAAAAATCAACCCACAAATCTTGAAAAAAAATAAACTGAACTATAAATTCTATAAACTTTATTAATTTACCTATTAAATAAACTTAAAAGAGCTATAACAAACATAGATGAATGAATGTGTAGTGTAGGCAAGCCTGTATTACTATTATAATTGATTTTGTATTATTTTTTTATTTATTTTTTTGGCCACTTGGAGCAGTGGAAACAAGCTGTAAACACAACACTGACATGTTATCCCCTTATTATATTGTTATGGCTAACATGTTGGCAAGCGACCACCTATTTACACATCCAGCAGACACAGCTCAACGTTAATATTCATTTGGAGTTGTGTTTCTGTCCACCTGGCAAATAGAAGTTCAATACTCACTCCGCTTTTAGTTCTGTTTTGATTGTCACCAACTCCCGAGGAAAATATCTGTCTCTTCAGCTGCTAAATGTTCCTCTGTGTTCACCAGCTAGTCGCTCACTTTGTCCTACTGCTTTTAATTCCTAGTGGGGCAGTGTACAGTGGGTTTATCATGTTTTTTGCTGAAAACAGCTACCTGCTGCTGGTGGAAACAAGGTCCATGACAGCGTAGTCTGTTGGCCGGGAAGACAAAACAATGAGCTAAAAGAGGCTGAAATGTTTTGTAGAGCTGAAGGGAACTGTAGAGTTGGATGATAATTCTCTGTGGTTCATCACTACATATATTCCTTTTTACATTACACCTAATTATTTGGGACATTTTTAATATGAAGAATACTTATTAGTGCTTCTGTAAATACATTTTTAAACTTGGATCTCATTAGTATCACTTAAAATGCTGGCACTAATATATCAGTGATAACCTACAGTAAAGTCAGTCAATAATATCAGCCTGGTAATTGTGTCTGTCATTTAACATGATGATTTTGTGTAACCTAAGTGCTTGTTTTACATTGTTTCCTTTTTAACTTTACAGAATAGTAAACCAGATTCCCTGCTAAAAATGGAAGAGGAGTGCAAATTTGACAGGACACCACTGTCAAGCAATAAAGACAAGTTCAGCTTTACTGGGTCTCACAAGAAAATGCTTGGGTATGTATGGAATGGCTGTGATTGCCATGTAAACGTTTCGAGCATGTTAACCTTCTCATTTGGTGTATTACGGTGATTATAGAGCCATGTGGCTGTCAGCACCATATCCATTAGAGCTAATTCAAGGACTTCTCACTCTGAGTGCCTGGCTGAGCCACGTATCACTCCCTTATTGTTTTATGGTTTCCTCTCCAGCTCAAAGACACTGAAAACTCAGACCAACTCAAGTGTTTTCGGTTCATTACAAAACCTAAAAGAGGACAAAAGCAAGCCAGTGAGAGACGAGTATGAGTATGTCTCAGATGAGGGGGAGCTGAAAATTGACGAATTCCCAATCAGACGGAAAAAGAACACCGTTAAGAGAGATCTTTCCTGTGAGTATTTGGGACTTATTTCATGTAGTGTTTCAGTTTATTTAAACTATCAACTAGGGCTGGGTATCAAACCTCAACACTTCTTGAGTATCAGCTTAAATATGTACGTAGTGTGAAAATTGGCATTAAATGCTAGGTCATATATTATTGCAGGTTACTTATTCTTTGATGAGATATTTCCTTGTCTAAATCAAGGAAATTATTTAGCTTTGGGGTATATTTTATTTAGGTAAAATTGTTTTTGTAATACTGATACAATAAGCAATTTAAGCAGCATATTTTGGTCCATGATAAAAGGGTTAAAAGTAGCCGTGTTCCGGCCCTGCGAATCACGTCTTTGATTTATTCAGTGAGCAATACCCAGCCCTACATTCAATAATGACAAAGTGTTTAGACTGACAACCTCGGTTTGCTCTGTTGCTCAGTGATGAATTCATTTTTTTCCAGTTTTGTCAGACATCAGAGAGTCTATTCAGCCAGCCAAAAAACCAAAGTTCCAACCCTTGGTGACCAAGGTATGTATGCGTTTTGACTCATGTCCTAGACAAAATGTATTAAATGTTGTGAGTCCTCTCCTAAGTAACTAATATTTGACTAATCTGTAATCTCATTATTACACTATGTACATCAAGAGAGGTCAGTGACTGATGGGTGATGAATTGATGGACTCACAGAGGCAGCTCCATCCTCCTATGATGTCCAGTACTTCAAATTTTGTACCTGTCTTGTACACTGAAAATTCACATGAGCCAGCACATGCTGCAATGCTCCTTTTAAAGTTCAGACTTAAAAAAAATAAATAAATAAAATGCATTCTGGGTAAATCAGAGGAAGAAGCTCCTTAAGATGAGGACCACCACACACTGATGAGGGAAATAGCTGTGGCGTGATCAGAGGAAGAGGAAGAAACAGACTAATACCAGATGCTCTTATGCTTACTAATGAGAGGTCACTGGAAACCATATCATAATCTTGATCTTCTGTCTCACTGGCTATTCTCACTGAGTTTTAACTCAACATCCAACCAAGCTGGAGTCTTATAGTTAACTTCAGCCCGCTCCAAGGTTGTATTACCAAATGGGTAAACCAGGAAACTGCCCTGGGGAGCCAGATCTTCAGGGACCGCAGAAGGCCCCGATTAATTGTCCGTCTCTTGCTTTGTGGTAATTTTATAGAATGTAAATTACTTTATGAATATGCTCCAAAGCACGAAATCCAATGAACTGACCAAGACTCTAAGGCACTTCCTGTATTATTATTATTGTCTACATTTGTCCAAATGTACTGTACATGGTGCATACAGTATATCTGAATAAATTTGTGTTAAACTAAATAACCACAAAAACTCAGTTTGCAGCACCCCCTAGTGGGTTATTCTGGCCAAGGTCACATCATAAACAATTCAACTGCAATGACATAGTAATTAGAAATAAAAAAATAATACACAGGTAACAAAATGGCTCCTTATATTGTTTATAAATCACATTTAAAACAAGAAAATGGGCTGCAAAACGTCTGAACTTTGAAGAAGCACCATATTTCTCTGTTCCTGTATCTCTCATGTCTATCCCTCCTCTGTCCACTTTCTCCAAAATCAGAGTGTCGACTCTTCCGATGAAGAGACTCTACACATAGACACAGAGGCCAAGCCTGAGGTCAAAAGTCGCAACTCTAAGGTCAAGAAAAAGGGCAGCAGTGCTGCAGGGATTCTTGACCTGCTGCAGGCGAGCAAGCAAGTGGGTGGGATTGACTACAACACCAACAGGTAGACTGGCCCCCCCCTGACGTCATTCCTTTCTGCTTCCTCACGCCATTTCCTTCATCACCAATGGAACTTTCACATCTAAACACAGTTTGGTTGCAGTACATGCGCAGCATTACTCTCTAGGTGGCTCCCACTGGACCATACTTCCTCTCAGTACATGAAATGTAGGTCTTACGCTCCTTAATGGGGCGACACACTGACAAACGAATAGCCTGCTCAGCGACAGTATAACGGGATGAAAAAGCTGAATTTTATAACTTTGCTTAGAACTGAAAAATCCACTAGTGTCTGAAGCAACAATTTGCGCAAATTCTGTCAGCAGCGTGTGTTAAGTCAATGTTTGTTTCTACCCGCCTTAATCTATCAAATGCTGCGTGGCCCCAGGCTCTTCCCCCTGCCTTTTGCTGTTTGCTGTTTTGTTCAGCTCTTGATGGTCTATTTCCACCACACTGAAAGCTACAAATGAGCAATTTCTCAAATTGGTTTGGTGCTTTGAAGAGGGAACTATAGCCGTTCACTATAGCAGTTTGATAGTCGCTTTGCTCATTATTGCAGCTCAGCAGCTGATACCTTAATAGGTATGTGAAATTAATTTCATAGCTGCTTCTTAAAGCAATTACAGGTCTGTGGAGATTGATAAGATTTGACTGTTTTACTTTGCTCTTCCAGATTCTGTACATTTTTTTAAAGATTTCAAATGATAATGATGCTTAATGGCACCACTAGTGACATGTACATCGACTTCAGAGCCTTTTTCAATTCATTTTCTCAGTCGCTCTTCTCCTCTGCCAGCATGTTGACTGCTGTGTAATGGCTGCGTTGTTGTGTATCTCTTATTGACGTACTTACAGTCAGCCACCTGCATCTCCCAGCACACAGGAGGCCATTCAGGGCATGCTCTCCATGGCCAACCTGTCGTCTTCAGACAGCTTGCAGCAGCCGTGGAGCAACAGCCAGTCCAAAAACAATAGCCAGGTGAAGAGCAACTCGCACAGCGTGCAGGTCGGCAAGAAGGCCAGCGGAGGCGCCGGCGCCGGTGGCGGCAGCAACAACGGCAAGCGGCCCACCAAACGGCTCCCGAAGAAACCCAGGAAAAGCAGCAGTATTGAGAGTCTGGATTACGATGACGACCAGGATCACATGGACGCATGTTTCAAGGACTCAGATTACGGTGAGTGCAAAACCAACTCATTCCACTTGTTCCTGTGTTATTTGAATTTTCGACCATGCCAGATGACTGGACCTCATCGAGGTCAAGCCAGTGTCAAGGAGTTATTTTTTGCACAGAGGAATGAGAAAATAATTATCTGACATGATTCTCACTGCTGCTAACAGGTGCTGTTAAAAGCAGATTAACTCCAAAGGATCAACATATGGGTCTTTAATTCTAAATTTGGCCTGCAACTTTTCATTAGGGGTGGATGATAGGGTTGATGTTTACTTTTCATGGGTTCTTTCCAAATCCGCCCTTTCGTGTTGCTCCAATTTGTGATCTTTTTCCTCTGAAACTTTTTCTTTGTGAATCCTGTCCAAACACAGCTGTTTGGACCCTCCCAGCTTGTTAATGATCCATTAACACAAGTTTTGAATTGTTATTTTATATGCTTTTTGAACTTCTAATTAGGGTCTAATTAGTTGTTCGTAGCACGAACATTCTTGCTCTGAAATCCTCAGGCCAGCATGAAGCTTTTATCACACACTGGCGCTCGTTTTCTTTGTTTTTTAAACAGGGGATTTTTTTATCTTGATCATCCAATTACCAGATATTAAAACGTTTAGTTTGCAGTGGTTGCGCTGTGAGCAGGCAGAAGGGGGCATTCAACAGCTGTCTCACAGCTGTCCTGCATGCTGTCACTTGAAACCTCCACCATTTTAGATGGATGGAAAGCAGAAATAAGTGCACTTAAGTTACATTCTATACTTTATATAATGTATGTGACACTAATTGGCAAGTGATGTTTAATTACATGTAGGATGTTTTAGTAACCTGTTACATCTTTTGATTTTAGTTTACCCCTCGTTGGAGTCCGAAGAGGATAATCCTATTTTCAAATCTAGATCAAAAAAACGGAAAAGCAGTGACGACACTCCATACAGCCCGACAGGTAAATACTTGCATCACTAATTAAAGTTGTACACTTTACGGTTTTTATTAATTAAATGTGTTCTAAACTTTTATATCAATCTTATCACAGCCCGCGTAGGACCCTCAGTTCCACGGCAAGAGCGGCCGGCAAGGGATGGAGCCCGAGTGGCCTCCATAGAAACGGGGCTGGCTGCAGCTGCTGCAAAGCTTTCCCATCAGGTATATCAATAAGCAATATTTTTACATAATACTATCAAGTATTCCTGTAAGTATTGTTCAACAAAAAATATGTGTCAATAGGAGGAGCAACAGAAAACCAAGAAGAAGAAGAAAAGCACCAAAAAGAAGGCAATAGTAATTGAGGATCCCCCAAAAATCTCTCAGGACAGTAGCTCGCCAGAGCACAATCTGGACTCCCAAGATGGCAGCCTGACAGACCACGAGTTCAACACTGGAACAGTAAAGTCGCCGGGAGGGCCGCAGCCTATGGCACCGGGGGTCTTCCTTAGCCAGAGGCGACCATCCATGTCTTCTCCCAACAACAGCACCAACTCCACTAGCACCAACAGCGGCAGCATGGCAAAGGGGGATCGTTCGGGGTCAGCAGACGCCAAAGGTGGGTTGTCATGAAAGCAGTGTTAGGTTGATTAGACTGCCTATTCTTTGTGCAGAAGAACAATCAGAAGTAAATTCATTACGTTACAGCATCATAGCATTACAGCATCACGTTGAAAGTCCTTGTGTGTAGACCTTGTGTGTGCCCTTGCAATGGCAATGTCAGTCAGGTGAGTAAAGACAAACGAGATACCCTTTATCCTGAGTTGTACTGTGTGTTTAGTGTTCATGAGCAAAAAGTAAACTACTGTAAATATACCTGCTAAATATCAACATATTAGCATTGTCATTTTGAGTATGTTAAGATGCTGACATTATTATTTAGCGCAAAGCACCGCTGCATCTAAATACAACATCACAGAGCCACTAGCTTTGCTGTAGACTGCTAGTATTGGAATCTGAAATAGTTTCTTTAAAAGTATTCCGATTGCATAACTATTTGTTCATTAGACATTTTCAAAACCTACATGTCAAGGCTTAAAACCTTGACATGTAGGTTTAATCTATGGAATTAGGTTGTTACTTTACAGGTCCACAATTTTCCCAATAATTTGCCCGAAAAAAAACCCCAATTTCATTAGGTACCAATTATAGGGAAAATGGACAATGTTCATTCAAGTTAATTATTTTTAATTATTTGCCAGCTTAACCTAGAGATTCGTTTAGTCAGTGTACAGTAGATCAGATGAACAATCTATGTACATGCAAAACAGTTTGAATAAAGTTTCCAGTAATGAAGTAGTAAATAGTTAATATTTTCTTGGGTTTAAATAGAGCAGTTTTTCAAGGAAATTCCTGTTTTCCCTGTAGTTAGTATCAGATTACATGCCCAGTTCAGACAACTTCCTATGATTTTGCTTTTTAGAAGTTTCACCAGGATTAGTAATCAGTACTAGTTATCATATAACAGCTTGGTTTAGCAGTCGTTGTCCTTTAAGCACGCAAAGTAAATTAATATTGCGATGAGGGAAGGTTGTATGAACTGTTGTCAGCTGGCTGGATGATGGATGCAGATGAATGACCTCTTCCGATAAAGGCACCACTGTTACACTCCCAACTTAATTCAAAGGTTGTCAAGGTACCAGGTTACGCTCATTCTAGTCAATGCATTGCTGTGTTTGTCCAACTTATGATTTAACAGCCGCGTTAATTTACGTTACGTGTGATCATTCATTATTGTAGTCAGAAATGAAGGGACTTGAAAATTACTCCAGCTGTGCTATTTAAAGGAGTACTAGCAGCAGAGAGGAATTACAATGCAAAATGACCATTATTATGTTTAAGCTTAAAGGTGCCCTGTGGAGTTTTGACCACTAGTGGTGCAATGGAACAATGTCTTTATGGGTGGGTTTCGTAGGCGCACACATGACACACAATACACATTTCTGCTAATAAGAAGCAACATGTTAATGCTCCAGCATTAAGAAGTTTTTTTTTTTGTTTTTTTTTCTGTACAAGTTATATGTTATTACTGCAGCAGAAGCACTAACGCTCTAACTGGACACCCTACCTCATCTCCTATCTTTTTCTTGCTCTTTTTACAGCTAAGCGGCTAAAGAAAGGAATGGCAACAGCCAAACAAAGACTTGGAAAGATTTTAAAGATCCATCGAAATGGAAAGCTCCTCCTGTAGTATGCAGCAGACTGTTGTAGGACTGGGAATTCATGAGCTGGGTCCCATCCCAACCTCACCCCCTGTTCACTGATTAAAGCCAACAATGGAAAAAAAACTGAAACAAGATGGGAGAAGAAGAAAATCATGCATTTTTCAATTTCTAAGAAGAACATCACTCAAATAGGTTTTTGCCTCTACTTATACTTTATAACTTTCAGATATTAAAGTGTACAGAACCTACTATAAATATTTTTTAACAGAACATGTCTCATTTTACTACAGCTGTCAGTTTATCAGGGGTTGCTAAAACATTAAGTAGAAGTACATTGCAGTCATTCCAAGATTTTTGAAAGTATCCCTTGCATGTATTCAGTTGCATGTGCGCTTTGGTCAGGGTCGGGGGATTTTACACATCAATTCCTACTATTTGGATGCAGCTTATCATTGCAACGCTGATGATCGACAAGTTGAAACGGAAAAATCAGATCCTTCCTGCCTTCCCAACCAAGATTCTCTGTCTCCTGTAGAGCATGGTTTTGATTGGAGTCAACTTGAGCATTTATCCCTTTATGTTAACACTTAATTTTGCAAAGCACTATCAGCGCTGATATTTATTTACTCGTATTGAGTCATAGATAGGAAATGAACAACTGCAAAGCACAAAGTGAATCATGAGTAACACTGTGTATCAAACAGCAGCTGTGTCCAGATGTTTCTTGCAGTTAAACATAGGAAAACATCAGACTAAATGGCTACGGAGGCCTGCTGAACAGGATTCGGTGTGTTTGGACATGAAAAGTATAGGATTTCTTACACTACGTGGGACCTGTAGCTAATGATAAGCCTCATCCATGTCAGGTCTGCAGTTGCATGGGGATACTTTCTCTCTTCTTTTGCTTTCGCAGGCATCACCAACAACTTAGGCTCATCTCTGCATTTTTACGGCTTCACACAGTACAGTATATAGAATGTAGCTTGTACATAGCCTTTTAAATTACTACTTTTTGTATCTTTTCTCCTTAAGGCTTAATTCTACATTTTTACCGGTTTTGCTAATTATGAAGAAATGAATAAAAATATATATATATGGATATACAATATAGTCCTGATATTTTAACTTTTATTTTGTTTTTGTTTTTTTAATAGCAGAGATTCATTTTTCACTTTTTTTCCCCTTAGATTTAAAGGTGTTGCCTGGAAAACAACTGAAGAAATAATACATTTTATTGTCATATGGCCTTACATACACAAAGCTAATTGTATTGTGATTCTGTTTGAACAAGAGACAAAGCTTTGAGGAAAAATTATATAAAAGGAAAAAAAAAACCACTTAAAGTTTCTATGACCAGCCTCTTGTTCGAGTTCTAGTATCCTGAAGGGTTTCGGAATTATTTTACTAGCACCTTGTGAAGTGTTTATGTGTCAGTGATGTAATTTATTAATGTTTGTAGCTTTTTATACTTGTACAATTCTTAAGAGTTTTTTGTTTTGAATATTTCATCATCTTGTGAAATTTCCCTTAGCAGACAGTTTTTTTTCCCCTTTTTTTCGGGATGCGTGCGTGTGTGTTTGGGGGGCATCACAAACCTTTTACACACTAGAATCTACGTCAGAAAACTTTTTTTTTTTTTTTAATTTCCATCCTGTCTTCACTCAGTGTCAGTATTATCATGATATCATGGTAAACATTTCCAATGTGACATGTTATTATTGTTAATATTATAGTTATAAGCAGATGCGTCCACGCCTCCCTCACGCTGTTATTTTGGTCAGGACATTTTGAATATGGTTTAATGTGCTATACTGTGTAGCAGCAGTGTTTTAGTCACAGATGTAAACCATGTGTCCACTTCTCAGAAATGAGATGGGCTCCGATCAAACTCTGCCAGTGGGACATATTTTCAGATTTTTATTTGTACAATATGTGTGTTGCTTTGTTGTGGTTTATTTTTGTATGTCCAACCTATTAAATGCATCCACTGTGCCAGGACAGTGAATGATACCTGTTGTAGCTGTCTTCCCTTACTGTTATTTACAGTACTAGTAAGTATTTACAATCCTTTTTGACCTGAATCTATATTTTTCTGTATTTAGACTATTCTGTTTGAGATCATGGCTCACTTTTTTAAGACATAAAGAAATGGCAAATTCCGAGGAGCAAACATATTGTTGTTGAATGATATGATTGTCCGCCTTGTTTACTTTTGCAATACAGTTACTGTGGAAAACCTACTTTGTAATGTGTTCCTCTCCCACTTGCAATGTGACGGCTTCTGTGGTGACGACCAAAAATTGTTTTTCCTGCTTCGCATTGTCATACGTTAAAGTTGCATCATATCTAGCACCACACTAATCACAAACCGATCTGGCTCTGGTTTTCTACAGAGAATCGGCCCGAGCTACAGCTTCTGGACTCAGTTTGGGATCTCGTCTCCCAGAGCTTTAGTAGCTACTTTAGCCAAGTCATTAATTAAAACCAAGCCAAAGTCAACACCATTAAAACTGTATTAACGCAAAAGTGCTCTCATGTAGTCATCCTCTTTTTATTCAGTGATGCTCTTTCACTTTCCTGAGCAGGTGCGAGTTTAAATATAATGCACACAGAAATTCATACAGGATCCGCTCAGTCAGAAAAAAATATTTCCCCATGTTTACGTTTACTTCCTCTCAAGATAGGATTGTGTTCTTATGTCTGTGGTCAGACAACCAGTATTATTTTCAAACTCTTAAGCAACAGCTAGTCCATGCCACTAGATGGAGTCAAAAAATATATGAATAGCAAATGATGCATGTTTTTAAATCAACTTAATGCAATAATGTTCAAGTAGACCACAAATGCAGGATTCAGCCTGTTCTAGTATGATCTGAATATTTAGACTCTTTTCATCAAAGGTTTGACAATGCAGTGAGCCTTTAATATACATGTTGATACTGTCTGTTCTGTCTGAGTTTTTTTTATTCCTATTACATCCAGCTTTTATTAGCATAAATACAGACAAGAAAGGAAAACAGTTTTTTTTAGAAGGAATGTGAACATCAATGAGGAGATTATAAGAAAATTAGTGACAGGACATTAAAAATCAGTGTCTCCAACAAAAATAAGTCTTTCTTTGAGCAATTAAAGACTGATTACATAAATTGAGAAATTATGTGGTGCCTTAATTCACTATGCTGCTTTTTTCCCATTGTTTCAATATTGGCTTAATAACACATCTGGACACAATTGATTTCAGAAAAATAAAACGTGTGCAGTGATCTTCATGGGAATCTGCATTTCCCTGCACTGATGTTTTATTTAATTTCTCAGTCAGATCTGTGTGAGTGAGATCCGGGGGGGTGTATTGAACCTGCGTGGCTGTTAAAGGTCATGACCCTGTTTCCACCCTGGTAAGCATCAAAGTGAGTTGTTATTGTTAGCTAATTGTTAACACAAGAACATGAAGTGCACTGACTTCAGTGAATGAAACAATCACATAATTTGTCCTCACAGGATCATTTTCACACACTGACATGAAAGCAAGTTCACATTGGGATGAAAGTGGGGGGAAAAAAAACACTGCAGACTGAGTTAGATGAGTTTGCGACTGTGGTCAGTGGAATTACAATTTATGAATTGGCAGTTAAAAGTTGTTTGGAAGTTAAACTACAGGCAAAAATAGGTTTAAAAAAGTTCAAATGACAACATAAGTTTAATTGACATTTAAAATTGTGTTTTTAACCTCTAGTTTTTTATGTATATTTTTCTTACTAACAGTTGTTAAGATTATTTGGACAAAACGTGACTGTGACATACAAAAGTAAACTCAAAGTCAATTTAGTGCACATAATCTCCGCCTCATCTAGTTAAATTTTGTCTCTATGTGAGGCCTAAAAAAAGTAAGTCCCTTTACAATACAGATTAATTTGTCCAAAGAATTTTCCAGAAATGAGCCTGATTGCTGCACTACAATGAAGAAAAGTTATGTTGATTTCAGAAAATTCCTAAAATAAGTTGATATTGGAATTGGATTGTGTAGCAGACAGGTTAAACTATTCTTACTGCACTGGTTTTTTCACTTGCTGTTAGAAAGGAAAACAAAAAAGCTTTTTTATCGAAAATGTAAAAAAAATGCACAATATAATCTTATATCCTTATCAAAGTTTTACTCCCTCAACGCTTCCCCTCCTCATCCCTCATTTCTCTGTCAGCTTCACCAGTGCAGTTGGTCCCCACAAAAGGGCAAGTGGGATCACAATTTAAATGTCAGTGTATTAAAAACAATGCCTGCAGAGTGTTGCAGTCTAACTGCATTCATGGCCATGCTGCACATGGTTAGTGATCACAGATGTGAAGGGGCTGCCCTCGGTTGCTTTGAAAACCCTCCATTTCTGTATAAAAGTCCCAAGTGGTCAAGAGAAACGTGCCATGTGAGAGATGTCTTAATTACACAGGAATGTCAGGTTAAGCTTTGCCTTTGTGTGGCTGTGCAATGATGCAAGTTGCTAAAAGATTCCCCCCCCCCCCATTACTCTGCCTTTTACTCTTCCCATTCCTCTGAGTTCAGGGCTGTCATTAGCAATCATATGCAGTGATTCCTTTGCCAACAGATTGGTAAAGCTATAGAGAGCTGCAACTGTGTAGTGGCCCCGGAGCAATTTCCTCACAAAGAGTCTTAGGTTGCCTGTTTTTGTGGCGGTGATGAAAAGTGGCAGACTTGAGGCTTGTGTTTCTCTCCGCAGTTCGGAGTTGCTCCCCACTGCGCGGATTAACTGCTCTGTCAGCCAACAGGAACTCCTCTGCTGGTGTTTCACGGAAACTTAGAAGTGCAGAAAGATGATTGGCCTCCTCTACCGCACAAATAGAAATACATACAAACACCTTTTCCTGTGTGTCCCAAAAAGCATCAATGTCAGTGCTCTTAAAATAATTTCTTCATTATTATTATTATTATCATTATTATTATTGTTGTTGTTATTATGGTGCATTTGAGTCAGCAGGTAGTAGTTCAATGTCACTTTGGCCAGGAAAGTTGACTTGTACTGGAATCAGACCTGAGTCATTTTGGCCCCAGGATGGCCTGTTAAACATCCAGGTCATGCTGCTGCTCCAACAATTGTATAAAGGGTCAATATTCTGAGAGCTTTCTCTTTCTTGAGGGCTTAGAGTTCCTGCAGTTATGAAGTGAGAAGAAGCTCAAACTTAAAAACCGTTGTCAGACAAAACACAGTGTTACCTCAGCATAAAAATGAACGTCTGACAGCTTGAGAGTTCAAGTGCAAGTGCGAACGCTGCCCGGTTTCAAGACAAACACAGAGGCTCTGTTTTATGGTGGCGTGTTTCCTTAACCTTTGGCAGGCTTAAAATTTGGGAACTGGAAAACAACACTTCATCGTTAATTTTTGACACCCATCAAGGAAACAACTGTCACAAGTGAAGTGAGAGCCCACCCATATGCGAGTATAGTATTAATGTGAGTGTGATCAAGGCCTTGGTGGAAAGGTTGTTTCATTCATTACCTGTTCACAGGGACAGCAGCAGTATTAGTTGCAGTCATAGTAGGGCAGATATGCAAGTGTTCAGTTTGTTTCATCAGATTCTTTGCTTCATTTTTAAATAGCACACCAAAGTTTTATTGTGTATTTATTTAAAGTTTAAACCTTCACCATGATAAATAAAATAGGCCATTGTATCCTGCAATGCTAAAACACTCTGTACATACAGTATTTGTTCAAATTTGAGCTAACTATAGAATCTGACTTTTTGACAGTTGTTTCACCATATAAGATATATTATTATACATTAGACATTTAAAATTTCTTTGAAAAACAACATATAAAAAATGCATTTTGGCTTTGTAATGTTGTATTCATTTGATGTCAGCAGAATGGGAAAACCTCCCGTTATTCCCACTTGCACTTAAGCATTATTCCATAATGGTTTCACCCACTGCTAGCCTTTAACTCACACCACCTACATGGCCTAAATTAGCTATATTATTGTGTTGTATGTTCATAGCAACAAGTTATATAATATATAAATAAATGGTGTAAACTGTCATTTAGCTGGAGTGGCTGAACTGACTGAATAAGAGTTAATTTAGCATTTTATTTCACTGGCACTGGCTTAACTCCATTTTGCAGGTTGTTTGTTGACACGTCTGTAGTTTTTTTCAAGGCAGAAAGAAAGTTTGTAGCTCTTACATTCCTGATATCTTTGAATTACAGCCAGGCGTGGTGCATGAAAGGTTTATGCCAGTCTGCTGCTTGTAATTACTGTCTGTATAAATTGATGTGAACATGGCATGAATCCCGCCGAGCGTCAGCCAACTAGTCAGCAAGCTAGTTAGCTAATGAGTTAGGTATAACCAGCCTTATCTAAAAGTAGTTAAGTACTTAAGTAGTTAAGGTGGAGGCTAAATTCAATCATGATGTAGAGAGGAAAAAGAAAAATAGGTCAAAACCTAGTATATAGCTGGATAGCCCCTCTCTCCTCCTCTCCTACTCCCTGTGCTCACATATAAAGTATTTTAATACAGCTGGATTCCCAATAAAGCTGTTCTCATTTACATTTTTTTCTGTTTCTGTTGTCAGACAACGGAAAAAGTATGAAATAGCGACTGAAACACAGCCCATTAAGAGTACATGTTAACCAGCAGTCATTTCCAAGCCCTTTCCAAGCTGCTGCTCTGCACTGCTAAAATCTTTATTTTATAACCACAACATGGTCTGACAAAGTCACCATACACATAAGTTAAAGACAACGGCTGTGCTGTGATTTTGGTTATATTTACTTGTAAAATGGTCACAGAAAGAAAATTAGAAGCTCATTCACTTGTGTGTTAGCTGCCGTGCGGTCAACTGAATGAGAGTAAGAGGTGTGCTGCGGAGGGAAAGTCCTGCACTCACGGGGCAATACTGGTGACTGTCCCCTATGGAAAGTAGCTAAGGTTTGTACAAAAAGTCGCTGGTTGCTAAATGGGTGTGAAAAGTCAGTAAATCTAGCAACAAAGGCGCAAAGTTGGCAACACTGCCTGTAAACGCCCCCTTGATGATGTAATAGAAACTGTTTATGCAATTGATTTTGAAAGAGCAATGGCCAATTGGGAAACTCCAACACTGGGCCGGCCAACCAATGGTGTAACGTCAGCAATCAACCAGGTAGCAAGACCTGCAGTCTCGTCCTTTAAATCTGGTGAAACTTCGCTTATAATCAGCTTTACAAATGGGAGATGGACAGACACAGCGAGACAGAGATACACTCTATCAATATGAACTTCTTAAACTAAGCAGTTCAGGATCACAAGAAAACAGGCAGAGCACATTGTAGCAGAAGAGCAGCATGTGGGTTTTGTAATACATATTTTTTATAGCTGTAGCATATTCACATCTTTCCACAGAACCTTGCATGACATGACTCTTTCATTTCTTTTCCTTTTCTGATTAACAGACCTCCAGCTTTTTCATTTCAATTGTATTGAAACACTTACCATTGACTCCACCTCAGGACGCATGTAGCAGCACATGGTAAATAAATGCAAACGCTTCAGAGTTGAACGCAGTTTTTGAGAGAGCGTGCATTACTCAGGGGGAATAGAAAATAAGTGGGTGAAGTATTAACACTGTCATTGCACCAAGGCCTTCTGACATAAACATCTATGATCTGTATTGTGTGATAGATCTCTGTAAACAGAGAGGCCAAACAACAGATGCAACATATTTAGCCCTCCCACACACAAATGCAAACATCTGTTAGCATAGTTGAGCAGTTATTTTTAGACAATTTTTGTTTATAAGAACCCGCTCTACCAGAATTCAGTAGACTGGAGACAGAAAATTCGTTAGTCCTGACATTGTTATTTTCCTTAGTGATTGGCTGACTTGAAGAACAGAACAAATAGCAGAACAAAGGTGATAATGGTAACCAGTAAAAGTTCAGCTTTTAATATATAAAATGAATAACAGAAAATTGGAAAATTGAGTTCAATTTTCTAAAAATGTATTTTTCATTTGTCGGATCAATGCATAGTTCAGATTTTGAAAATTATTTTTGAAAATGTATATATATCAAATGTTGGATAGAAAATTATAAAATGGACTTTTATTTCTATTCATGCCTTGGGTTGCGTGAGAGGTGTGGATCTAAGTGCCCAGCTCCATTTGCATTGGAATGACCAGCGGGGCAGCCCAACTTGCCCACTGTCACGCAATTGCCACAACATCTGTTGGACTACTTTGATCAGTTCAAATTTTAGATTTGTGTTGACTGAATTGGAAGAAACTACAGTATTAGGCAAAGATGCAGCCTTTGTTTCAGCACTGAGTGGAATTATGCCTCCAGTCTCTCTCTTTTGCATTTTTATTCATCCAGACAGAAGATTAACAGTTCTCAACTTATTCCCAAAGAAGCTGACTTTTATAAATAAATAAAATTAAAAATACTTTAAAGCATGGACAGATTATCATGACCATGGGCCCTTGACACAAACTCACCGTGGTCCCTCAACTAAACATGCACATCATGTGTGACTTCTCCTTGAGACAGAGATTGTCCAAGCACACAGAGATTGCTTGGACAATCTCTGTCTCAAAGGGACAAGAAACCCATATGTAGCATGTATTACTTTGAAATTGTATTTGTTATTTTGATAATTTACATTAACAACATTTTAGGGTCTGTTTTGTTCTACATATACAATGTATGGCATGCCATAAATTATTATTCATCTGTAAGATTCAAAACACACACCTGAATAATAAAACATCCTTCCGATCTTTTTCGTCCACAGGCGATGTGAAGGGGCTGAACCCCCTTCTGTCTTGAGTTGCCTGAGTTGATAGCGCTAGCATTAGCATCTAGCGCAGGCTCTGCAGGAGGCAGTGCTGCACCACTGCTACCAAACTTCTCATTGGCGTCTCCCCATGAGCTCGGGCTAACAGTGCTGGTATTAGGCATCGCTTTAGCACCGCTATTAACATTAAACCTACCATCATCTTCTACCTGTTGTTTGGTGGAAAATGTTGAAATCAATGGATTTGTTCAACCAAAGTTGCATTTCTAACTTCTTATTATTTTTTAAGCTTACACCTTGTCCACCCACTATGCAAGGGCTTCTCCATGTTGATATTAGGTTTGACATTTGACAATTACATCCTTAAAACTTACTGTAGTTTAATCGGCTACTTCACAGAGCACCAAAACACAATTATTGTTATACTATTTTTTTTTATTCAAATTCATTCCAATATTTTGAAAACAAAACTCTGCCAATGTGATAATCCATCTCTGACTTTAATTATTCAGTTTCCACAAGAGTATAAGGCCTCTTGGTGCGTGTTACTAGCATCAGTGTTGGAAGAAATATTCATTATTTAATTAACTAAATATAGCAATACTGAACTAAAAAAACTCCATTAAAAGTAAAAGCCCCGCATTTAAAACCTCACTTAAATGAACATACGTAAGTATTATAAGCAGAATGTAATTAAAGTATGAAAAGTAAAAGTAATCATAATGCAGAAAAACGGCTTCTGTCTGTGTTTTACTATTATATATTATTTTATGGATTATTATTACTGGTGCATTTACATTTTTGCTGAATTTACCTGCTGTAGTCGGGGCTCCTGACTGCATATGCAACCATTTTTTGAGATTTTGCAAGTAAAAATTTCACATGGTTGTATTTGTGCGAGAGCATGATGATCATTAGGCCTTTTTGGTGCGCCTCCGCAGCTGGTCCTGTGTTAGCCATTGTGGTTGAAAGTAGTACTTCTTCCTCTTCACTGGCTCAGTCGGCCTCTCCTTACCTGCATTCTCCCTGCCTGCATTTTCATCCTGCACACTGATGATGAAATTTGCGAAACAGTCCATTTAGCTGTTACTGTGTTCTAAAGATGAAGTAGTCTGTAGCTGATTTTTTATTTTGTTTTAAATGAGGAGAAAAAGGAGGAGGCTGGTGGAGAGGGAGAGCAAACGAGAGGTCCTGACTCAGACACAACTGTTGATGAGAGTGCAGGCTGCGAGGAGAGTGCAAGTGCAGGAAGAGAGAGATCTACTGAGCCTGTGAAGAAGAAAAAGTACTACTTTCAGTTGCCAATGCAGTACCTGTGGTTTGGTACATGAAGAATGCTATGCTGTTTGTGGATTGTAGGCAATGTGACAAGCGACTCTAAACTTGTTACCAGGTCAACACAGTTTAAGCTTGAAACTTTGAAGTTGCACAACGCAAGTGAGAAACACAAAACCTGCAGGGACCAATGCATTTACCTGAAAAACTGAGCCCCTCCCCAGTTTTCTTTTCAGAGATTAGATGAGATTAATCGCTTAATAGAGGATAATGAAAATTAAAACAACTATTCATCAGCATGCAAGGTCATCGATTGTACCATTAAAAAAAAGGGATGCGACCAAATCGTGCTGGTGCGACCAGTGCTAACAATGGAAAGGTTAATCTGAAGCCATGGTAGTTGTTTAAGGTTGCACAAATTTTAATTACTTTATATACTGTTGGGTAGTTTAAACTATACCAATGCATCATATTCTTCATCACGTTTTGTAGCGTGCTGTTGTGTCAGAACCATTCATCAACTTATCATTAGCTAAGAAAAACAGCCTTGTTTTCATTAATGCTGCATATAAAGTTCTCAGATTTTCTAATTTTCCATTTTTCATTTTTCTAACCTACTATAGATAGAAAACAGATTTAAAAAAAATACATTTTTAGAAAATTTTAGAAAAGTCCATTTAATTTTCTGATTTTATTTCATTTTAAAAATGGAAAATCAAACTGATAATTGTTACCCTACATTCTAATACATTTGTCTTTTTTTTCTTATCTCAAATTTAATATATTTTTGTTATATTTGTGTTGTTGTTTATAGTTTGTTTGTTAATTTAATCTCCAGTATGAATAACAACTCATATTTATCACTGTTATATTTGCTGTTTGGTAAAATATATCATATGGGCCACAACTCTAATAACCAAATTTAAGGGATTCCCATCCAAATTGTTTATGTTATGTTTCTAATAGAAAATAATCTAAAACATCATTATCTAATTTTTGTAGACCTTAAAATATCGTTATCAGCCTAAAAGTCCAGTATCAGTTTGGGTGTAATGTTATAGCATTAGCAGTGACATTAGTAGTACTAATAAAGAGTTGTATTATTGAGAAATGTTACTCACATTGCTTTCATCTTACAGTTAGCACAGTGGCTCTGCTTTCATTGTGGATGACGTGGAAATAAATCACACTCAACTGGCACTGGGAGTCTCCCAAGTACAATTACTCTGTTTACATGCAGTACTAAGGGAGGAAAATTGCTTTTGAAAGCGCTCTTTAAGGTCATGGTTTTGCTGCTGTGCATAAGCCCAATGTTTACCAGAGTATTTTAAGGAAACTCAGAGCCACGCCACGCATCAACAAGCATCTTAAACAGCTGCACAAAGGGCCCGTTTTTAGCCCATCTAAAGCAAATGCTCACCTAATCCTCTGAAGAGACCCCTGTGAGAGGCCCCACCGTCAAAGACTGTGCGAGACCTCTTTAACAAGGTGCTGAAGTCACTTAAGCACTGAGTAAACAAACAAACAATTCAATGCATTCACTGCATTTCCTGGACTCAGTTCTCTAAACAACTACACGCACAAAGAATCTACCGGCAGGGCATTCAAAGCTGCTGTGTGATCATCTGTGTGTAATTATTCATCATTCTTTTTGGGAATTCCAGTGACGTGCTGCACCGGTGAGGCAGTATTACCCCTCTCTGAAACAAGTGGGGTTTATTTTCAAACCTCTGCTTTTTCTCCACAGCCAGATTGCCCAGAGAGATTGGCTTTCTCCGGGCTGTGTAACAGATACCATCTAAATCATTAGGGCTCATTTATTGCCATGTGCCACTCTTTGGCTCAGGTTCCTGCGACCCTGAGGTCAAGCGGCTGAGAGCTCCCTGACCTCCAGCACTTCCTCGGAATATTAACAGGGTAGTTATGTAGTCAAAAGCCCTGATATAGAACATTGGTTCATTTAGATAATAGCCAATCAGGCGGAGCGGTGAGGAGGGCAGTGATCTCCACAGGATGGCTGTGCCTTTATGTGGCTTACTGAGGGTATAATGACAGCTAACAGAGGAAGCATAGGCCTCTCTGGCTGAAATTATGCGGTCACATGCCTGCTGGCTGTAATGCTTTCGTTTATCCCAGCTAAGTTGGGCTCCTCATGGTGGACAAATCCAACCCGGCTCTATTATGAAGATGAATGTTGTGCAGTTATCTTGCAGACGCTGGCCTTTAATGCAAGACAGAAGGCAGTTTAAAGGCTATTGTGAAAGAAGCATTTACCAGGCAGCTTCTTCACATGATGGTAATCCAAATCATCAGTGATAAAATATTCAAATGATTTTAAAGAAAGTTTGCGTGAACCCGCTAACTTGAACCTGGACACGATTAGGTTGTGATGTGAGACTTTTTCTCTCTTCAAATTTTTTGACGTTGCGTATTTTATCACCCCTATTTTTCTAGCAGTTGTGTATTGGTCCCATGTGCGCCTTGAGCTGAAATGATCCAAACTGGTGCTGAATCTCTTTGATATGCCTGCCTTTTAAAGTAAAATTGGGGCTTTGAAATTGCAATAAAGTGCAATGTGGCTATCACTTTGGAAATTATTTAGCTGAAGCAATCTTGGCCTCATCTTGCTTCATGACTCTGACAGTATCAGCAACCCTGTTTGAATGCCAAGCAGCTGCTGTTCATCCATAGCCACGCTATCAGGCCTTTAGTCAGGAAAACATCACTGTGTGTTTGTTGAGCTGAAACAGAGTGTGGCGGATGGTGGAGGCTCTCAGGAAATGGACAGCAGCCCTTTGTGCTTAATTGCCTGTGTGAGAAGAGGTATAAGGGATGAGGATGCAGTTATCATTACTGGTGTACAAATAGTTGGTGAGAAGTGGCACAGGGAAGATAAAGAGAAAAGAGATCATTCTTTTTAGTATGCACTGCAAAGCCTCCAATTTGTCTTGCAAAACTTAATTGTACTCTGCCAGTGGATTAAGAAAATACCAAGTGGTTCCAGTGCAGTTTCTCCTGTTTTAGATGTTGTCTAGAAATGAACATTTGTTTCTTGGAACAAGACAAAAGAGGGAAGTAGCAACAAACACTACAAATCTTGAAAAACTTGTCAGAAACTGTTAAAATAATCACACCCATAAATACATGTTCTCACTTTAGGAATTTTTGCACATAGTTAGTGGTCCAAGTCTTAGGAGGCTGGAGGACACACATGCAAAGCAGCACATCTCCCACTACCAGCGGTACTGGGAACCCTATTGTAATCGCTCAGATATTTTTTTTTATTTTAGTTTTTTTTTTTTTTTTCTGTTTGTAAAAGTGGTGGTACTGCAGCATACACTGTAAGATTTATGTAAGGGAAAATTCAGGGGAGGCACAGAATGCTGCACCCGCAGACACCAAAAATGACACGTCCACCAGCAGGTTTTGCTATAATCAAGGTAAGCGCATTTCGGCCAGTCTCCAACATAGTGCACTCCACATTCAAAAACGTTATGTGCATGAGTTCCCTAAATTTAGCTAAACCTCATGATACAGACCACGATCATTTCCACCTCTACATTTATTTTTGCAAAATTGCAAAATATGCAAAAACCTAGTTTTTCGAACTCCTCCTAGATTCTAGATACTGCGCGAAACTTTGCAAATATAATGAAATTTAATATATAATAAATAACGTATAATGTAATATAATCATGATAAAAATGTATTAAAAGAATTCTAATAATCCAAAAAATATGTAAGTTATAAAGGAAAAACTTAGTATAAGTTGTAGTCAAAAGAGATAATGTTGCATATCTTGGCAACAAACCATCCTATGAACACGAAGCTAAGCTCAGTAGTTTCCCATGCTCCACTCAGGATCTGTGCAAAATTTGGTGCCAACTGATTGCTAGATGGCACTTTTGTTGCAAATACCCTAAAATTGTTTTTACCAAACTACTCTTAGGTTGAGTGCAAACTTCATGAAAATTTGCACATATCATCTATGTACTCTCATGACAAGTTATTAAAACAGTATTTATACTCCAAAAAATGCAAAAGGAAAAGATTGTACTCATTCAAAGGATGTGATGTTACAGTTCTGACACAACATTAGGCTGAAAAAACTAAAAAAAACCTATCAGAAAAATAGCAGAAACTTTAGAGTGGCCAAAGCAAAAATTCGGTACATTCTTAAATAGAAGGAATGGGAGCAACACCAGAAGGCCTGCAAACCACGGAAAACAACTAAAGTGGATGATCGCAGAATTCTTTCCTTGGTGAAGAAAAACCCCTTCACATCATCTAACCAGGTCAAAAACACTCTTGAGGATGCAGGCGTATAATGTAAATATAGAGGGTTCACACAAGTTACGAACCACTGGTAACACTCAATAACAGAAAGGCCTGATCAGACTTTGCCAGAAAACAACTAAAAAAGCCTGCCCAGTTCTGGAACAAGATTCTTAAGTTGCAACAGGTTCACTCAACCCCAAGTCCAGGGTGTATGCCAGACTTGCATTGTGCCACGGGCCTGAAGGTCCGACTTGAATCGCCTCAACAGGCCACCAGGTACGAATTGTGCGGGAGGCTTGGACCCTGTTAATACCTACCCGCAGTTAGAGATTAAAACTGTGGTTCCCATAAGGGCTCATTAACACGGAAGCAAGAAAAAAAAACAAAATTCTGCCACATGAAATTATGTATATTATGACTTTTCTCTGATTTCTTATTTTTGTTTTTACTTTAAATTGTATAGTATTTTAAAGGACCTCTAATATTATTCAAATGGTCGAATATTCAAAATTATTCAACCAAATAAAAATGTAAAAAAAGGTCAGATGGTTGGAAGATGGATTCTTTTTTTTTTTTTTTTTTTTACCACTTGGCAGCAGCTGTGCCATAACTCTGACATATTATCAATATATAAATGTAAAATATAAAATGTAAATAAATATAAATGCAACATTAGCATTAATTTTAAGCTCTGTTTCTTCCCATTTGTTGATTGTAATACCAATATTAACTCTGCTTTTAGTTCTGTTTTGGTCTCCACCACCTCCTGAGGAAATATCTGCTCTTTAGCTGCTAAGCAGTCCACCATGATAGTTGCTACCACTGTCTAGCTGTCATTCCATGCTGGGCCGGTAGTGTACAGTAGGTTTATTAGAACCTTTTCATGGAAAACAGCTGCCAGCTGCATATGAGTGTGATGAGAGCTATGTGACTAAATGAGTAAACATTAAAGCTGTGGGCCTAAAAAACAAAACAATGAGTTAAAAGACTCTAAAATGCTCAATAGAGCAAAACTGAACTAAAGAGTTGGGGGATAATTCTCTGGGGGTTCATCACTAAAGTTACCCCTGCCACATTACACATACACTCACCGAGCACTGTATTAGGAACAACTGTGCACCTGCTTATTCATACAGTTATCCAATCAGTAAATCATATGGCAGCAGTAAAATGTATACAATTATGCAGATACAGGTCAGAAGCTTCAGTTAATGTATTTACATCAAACACCAGAATAGGGAAAAATGTGATCTCAGTGACTTTTACGTGGCATCAGATTGCACAACCCGTCAAACTCTGAAGCTGATGGGCTGCAACACCAGAAGACCATATTGGGTTCCACTCATATCAGCCAAGAACAGAAATCTGAGGCTGCAGTGGGCGCAGGCTCACCAAAACTGGACAGCTAAAGACTGGAAAAACATAGTCTGGTCTGATGAATCTCAATTTCTGCTGAGGCACACAGATGGTAGGGTCAGAATTTGGTATCAACAGCGTGAATCCATATACGCAATCTGTCTTGTATCAACAGTCCAGGGTGGTGGTGGTGGTGTAATGGTGTGGGGAATGTTTTCTTGGCACACTTTTGATCCCTGAATACCAATCAATCATCGTTTGAATGCCACAGCCTATCTGAGTATTGTTGCTGGTCATGTGCATCCATTTATGGCCACAATTAACCCATTTTCTAATGCCTTTTGTCTAAAACTTGTCAAACTTGTTTCATGAACATGACGATGACATCAATGTGTTTCAATGGCCTCCCCAGTCACCAGATCTGAATCCAATAGACCACCTTTGGGATGTGGTAGAATGGGAGATTGGCAGCATGAATGTTCAACTGACAACTCTACAGAAACTAAGTGATGTAATCATTTCAACAGGGACCAAAATCTCTAAGGAATTTTTCCAACATCTTGTGGAATCCATGCCTCAAATAAATTAGGAAGTTTTGAGAAAAAAGTGAGAACTGAGACAGAATTAGTATGCAATTCCTAATAAAGTGCTCGGTGAGTGTATGTCATTTAGGTTAGTGAAGCTTTAATTGAACTGTCCTCAACTCACACGTAGCCTGTGGCAAATAGTCACATGTACTGGAGACATGGCTTTGTATTATGGGTTTACATGAAAAAAAGAGGGAAACAAATTGACTAAATAAGCTATTAAGACTGAGATATTTGTACAGTTGTTGCGAGATTTCAAAAGTGTTATAATACTCTTTTCATTAAGCCACATCTTGACATTGTTCATCACTGAGCAGTTGACACCTCTGTCTGAAATGTTCCATTGGTTTGAATTCATGCACTAGCAGCCAGAAATCCGTGCACATTAGACATCAAAATACAACAGAAAACAATGGGAAGCAATTATACTGCACAGAACACAGGTTTCTTAGATAATTAGCCCTCTTTGCTGCTGACAGACGTGCCCATCCAGAGCCTGACGAATGCCATCCTAAGATTGAATTTATGTCAATTACAGCCAGATTCTCCTTGACCTCAGTGAGTAAATAAACACCCTGAAACCAGCTGATAATTGTCACAGCCACTTTTGTCTTATTGCAGAATCTAGATGACACATGGAATCTGCATGTAGGCTGCCCTCCACTATAAATAGTCAGAAGCAATCAAACAAAATAAATGAACTGTCAGAGCACAAGTATTTACAAGCACGACAAAATTCTAACTAATTAAAAGTAAATTTGTTGCATTTCTAAGTAAGTGGTAGCAGATAGGCCTCTGACAGGGAGGCAGTGGTGTGTGACGGGCTAATTTAGAATGGTAAGGCTGCCTGGCTCTGTGTAAAAACCCTAAACCCAAGCAACAAAAAAACCCTGCTCCACATCTCAGACTGACCACATCTCAATGAGGAAAAACAGTAAAGACATCTGTAGGGCCATTACACACACTTAACTGCACATCAAGGAACACTTGGCCGCTGTGCCACTCCTGTTAAACTTCTAAGAAATGGCCATTTGTTTATCTGTTAATTATCTTTTCCCCATTCGGTGGCTTTATACATCTTCAGCCTTATTTTTCTCCGTCCTCATTTCTGCTTAGCCTCTGAATTCTTCTAAAAGTTGTTTACTGAAACAAGCAAATTCTGACTGATGGAAAAAAATAAAACATGTAATGGAAAATTGATAAGCATAACATTATCCAATGCTTATTTGAGAGGTCTGAAGAAAATTTATTATTTGGGTGACTCAAGATGTTCACCACATTACCATAGTTGTGCACATATGACATGATTTATAGACAGTCGTGATAATTTACATCTTGACGGCCTCATTCATGTGGCCTACTGAGGAGGACTTGCAGATCCCGCCTCGCTGATTACAGAGTTAGATGTGCTGCTAAAACAATGTGTGCTGCAGTCAGCATGAGTAGAGAGAAACTCTTTATAATCAACAGCTATTTCTAGGCATTTTGCATCTTTCATTTTGAATAACTGTGGCGTTTATTCAAAGTCTCTCTACGTTGGAAATTTTAAACAAGACAGATAAACAAAAGGCCAAAGTGAGTGGAGCAGAGAACGCATCACACAAGCACTTGGATGGACGTCTTACCTGCACAAAGCTGGACTGTTTAACTAAAGAGTGTAAAAGTGGGACTTTCCAGGGCCTTGTGGCGGTGACCTCCTCCCCTCAACCCCTTTTTGAAGATACATAATGGCACAATAAGCAAATGACAGATAAGGAATGATTTGCTAAAAGCAAAACCTCAAAAATAAACAAGCCATTGCGCCTTGCCGCGGGAGAGCTGGGTTAGCGCTTCTAATTCAGGTGAATTGCAGACAAATTTCCCCTGGCTGGCACACTTACAGCTGTAATAATATAGAGAGGGCTGTAGAGTGGCTGGGCTGCAGACTGGCCTGCACAGTGTCCACACATGGCCAGGGTCTCACAGCAACACCTCACATGGCAGACCTGACTATGAAGAGAAAATAGTGCATACATTATGTGTTTTACAAGATTTAAACATTTAAATAAGGTTTTGTACACATTGTTTTTCCATTTCATTTAACCTTTTCTATATAAGTAAATTTTGTAAAACACATGTAAATAATATACACACTAAGCTATTTTCACCCCATACCTGACTTGTGTGCGTGTGTGTGTGTGTGTGTGTGTGTGTGTGTGTGTGTGTGTGTGTGTGTGTGTGTATGTGGATGAGAGGTGTGTTTCTGCAGGAGAAAACATGGGACAAACCCAGACAGAAAGACAAAGCCGAGTAAATTTGTCCATGCTTTCTTTACCAGAAGTGCTGTGTTTATTTTTTGTTTCTTCGGTTTCAAAGCGTGGGCACCAAACTGCAAAGGAAACAAGAATGATTAAAATTAAAGTGCTTTGATTGAATGCTGTTTTTCCAGTCTGTAACACAAACATTTGCAGTTTTATCCTTTTATAGGGATTTTAACGACATGTTGGGAACCCTTGGTCCTAAATGATGTGCTACAGGAAATAAACTTCAGAGAGATACGCCTCACTGTTGACCTGTGTTGGATTATGTAAAGCAGATTTAATGGGTTTGATGTTTACCACTGTTAGAATTTGAAGCTTTGAACACTCAAGGGAAGCAATACCCAGAAGCTCTCCGTTATGAGTGTGCTGAATGTGACCAGTATGCAAAGTGGGAGTTCTGCAAAGAGGCCAAAATGCATCCAGGAGTTGAGTAAGGACATTATCACTTTGAATCCCGATGTTGGAGGCCACACACTCACATGTATTTTCACCGTGCCAGAGTTGGACTCTGAGGAAACCTTGCTCATCTGCTCGTTCAAACCAGTGTGCAAGCATGAAGGGCAGAGCAATGACACGGTCCTGAGCGCCTGATTGCAGGCATCTTGAAAAGATCTGGCTAGCTCGGGCTCACCACAGGTCTCCTTTCAGTGGGCTGTCATTACCGCCGAGGTGAGCTCTCACACGCTGACCCACACACACACTGACACACACACATGCTCAGGGGGCTGTGGGATGAATGAGTGCACTGAGGCCTGGGCCTGATCAAGCGAGCAGCGGCCGGGAGTTGGTGTAAGGAAATCCTCTGGTGGGACTATCAGAGCACATTAGACTGAGCAGGCCCTGGCTCTGGCACACACAGCTGCAGGGAGAGCACACTGAGGCAGTATTTCAGCAGCCGCTAAATGCTGCTGCTTAAACCCTAATATAAATATGTTAGCCAAATTGGAAAAAGAGGCCTCATTTACCTATTTTCACAAATATTCTATATAACAAGTATTAATTACTTATGCAGACATTAATCATCAAATCGCAATGTGAGGCAGAAGAAAATAAGGTGCGGAAAAGTGCCAGTGCCTTCACCTAGGAGCTGACAGAGTGGATAAAGTTGCCCTTTTATGAGCTCCCTCCTTTTTTTGGTTCTTTTTTCCATAACTGCTTTTGACTCCCTGTCACACAAGTAGAATTCCTATCATTCAGACGATAAAGAGAATTTATTAAAATCTGCATCACACATACACACGTGTGTGTGTGTGTGTGTGTCTGTGCGTGTGTGTGACAGAGAGAGAGAGAGAAAGAAAGAGAGAGCTGCTTGAAAGGTGTGGTGCTCGTCTCCCTCATAGAGTAGCACATGCAATCAGAGACTGTTTGTAAACAGTTTCTTTTATCAAAGGTGCCTCGGAGATTTCCTCGAGGAAGTGAAGTTGCTGCAAAATGACCTCATTTGGCACTGGACTTCAACTTGTATGCTTGAGTGAGTGCAATTGGTGGAGAGGTGGGTGGGGGGTTGCTATCACTGGGCATACCTTCCTCCAATAACAAGTGTGAGTGAAATTAAACTCTGTCTGTGTTTGCTCTGAGAGGTGATTAGCCAGAGAAGTTAGGATTTCAAATAGCCCTAATTGGGCTGCACTATTTACATTAGCTTGAGATTTATCACTGAATTAGTGATTCATTTAAAATGGTTTAGCCACACGCATTTGGTTTCACAGTAATTGTGCTTAATTGGAGCATGCACAGCAACAGATTGACTTGGAAAATTGGTTCCATTATTGGAATTATTTGCCATTTGCACAACAAGGAAGAGTGTAATCTCCCTCTTCTTGTTGTCAGTGGAGAAAATGAGGATGTTACCATTGGCCTGCTGTCAAGTATGATGTATGTGCTGCAGCTAATACCAACCACACTGCACACATCGAAGGTTGAGCTTTTGTGTTGGTACTGAGCTTGTGAAGAGGCGAACTGTTGAGCTGTCCCCGGCTAGTATCTCTTATGTCAGTGGGGTGGTTTGATCTGTGTGTGTGTGTGTGTGTGTGTGTGTGTGTGTGTGTGTGTGTGTGTGTGTGTGTGTGTGTGTGTGTGTGTGTGTGTGTGTGTGCTAGCAGATGTGAACCAGCCAGGCACAGTGCTTCACTTCGGGTGTCAGGCAGACCGAGCCGTAGCTGTCAACAACGATGCTTTATGGGGGCATTTCCTCCGTTGCTCTGACATGTGCTGTCACCTCAGTGTGGTAGACACTTCCATCTGCCTGCTAACAGTCACTGCACACACACACACACACACACACACACATACAGACACACACAGGCATATGTATGTTTATTTTACTCTCTCGCAAGGGCACACACACACACATTCAGACAGGAGAACACCCACTATCAGATATCCCCAAAACACACCCTTGTTTCCTGCAAAGAAAACGATCAGGATGGACTGGATTTGAAATATTGCAGTCGCTGACAGCTTTTCATCAGAATAACTTAATGACTTGGCTCTGAAGTCTGAGATATTTTTCATCACATATCACTATTAAATGGTAAGTATGTGTTGTCTTTGCCGCCATGCACAGTACATTTGGCTTTCACTGAAATCAGTTATTTGATGGCCAGTGCTGTTAGACTGAAATTGCTAATTACTGATATGCTGATTTCTCATCGTCTTAATACATGAGCATTTACATCTTAAAAATCCAAGTAAAAAGGTTCTTACCTTAACATGCTGTTCTTAACCAGGTGGGAAAGACTAATGCTGCCTTCAAATGGGGTCGTGTCCATATGAACGCCCCTCTGTTGTGGTATTCACGACCATGGACCTCAGAATTTTCTGAAAGCTTCGAGTTCATGAGTTGTGACGTATTTGCTGATGTTTTCAGAAATGGCGGATGGCATAGAAGTTCATTTTTCAATGGATGATGAGTTAATATATTGTAAGTTTAGTAGTATTGAAATTTTCTACATAATTTTATGATGTATCTGAAGAAAATGTTGATATTTCCAATGGCCTCATACTTTCCCTCTGTCATTATGCATTTCTATTTCCTGAATTACGTTACCCGCCTCCTAGCTTGCTAAATTGTTAGCCTCTATGGCTTCTAGACGCTGACAGGAGCATTAATATTCCAGAGAACAACAAGGAGTGTTTTGAAAAAACGAGGAGTCTTTTGGTGTCTATGTTGCCTAGCTGCGGTGATCTCACGACTTCACCACCTGAACCGGAAAGCATACCATCTACACGATTTCCCATGTCGTAACAATGACCTCATGAGTTCCATTTGAAGGCAACATAAAACAGCCTCAGATCACCATGGAACATAATAGCCATAACTGAATAGATAGGATAAAGACAAGTTTTAGCCATGTTAGCAGTGTGGAATTAGTTGTGACAATGTCTGTCAGTTGGTTAGGCATATTTCTGGCTCACCCAATTTGTTCCAACATATCCAAACAACAATCTCCACAAATGAATGGATTGCCGTAGAATTTTGCAGAGAAATGTGTGGTTCTTCCTAAAAAATATGACTGAATTTCTCATATTTTATTTTGATGTCAATGAATTAATTCATATTTTTATTCAAATGTCATATGCCTACAAGGGCAGCGCCCAGGTGGGATTAAAAGAGACTACTTGGTGATGCAGCCATAAAAAAAATGTCAGGAATAATCCATTCTGTATGAGCTTTATGCTATATATCAGCAAAGTAATACATCAGTCTAACGTCATGTATATACTTTGTGTTATGGTATATGCTATATGCTTTGAAGAAAAATGTCAGTGCTATAAATGTGTTGAGTAGCAACAATCTACAAACATGAGAATAACAGGCTTTACAACTGACAGTTACAGGTCACCTTTGGAAAGATCAAGGTGGAACAAAGGGAGCAGACGATTCATGCAGTCAGAGCAGGGCTCAGCGAAGGGCGTCAGATGGATGTTGTGAGCAGGCAGCAGGACCACCCCTTGGGAGTGATAGGACACAATGTTTGTTGGGTGTGATAAATTGGCTGCATGCTTGAACCCAAAGGTTGGCAAATTAACAGTTAATTAGCGGCTGATATATGTCAGATCGACTCAAGCCCTCCACCGCCATAGCCCTCTATCTTGCTGAGGCAAGTGTTTATGTGCTGGGAACAAGTGTCAGAGCAGACTGTTACATCTGCATTTTGTCACACAGTGCGATTGCTCTCAGATGCAACCTCCCACCCCCCACACCCCCACAGCCCCATCCCCACACACACACACACACACACACACACACACACACACACACACACACACACACACACACACACACACAACCAACCACCCACCAACCTACCCAAAACTTTTTCCCTCTGGTCCACCCCCAATGGCATGGCCCTCTTTTGTCTCTCTGCACTCCTGTTGACACACATACCGATCCGTCTTCAAGCACACCCTTTCAGTCAGGAATTTTAGTTTTACTTAGCTCCAGAAAAGTTTACAATTTGGCAATTCAGAGAAGTTAGAAAGTCCTGTCAGCACTCCATGAAAAGACATCAACAGCCTAACACTCTCCCGACTAGGAATCATTCTGGCCATGATAATTGCAGTTTTGCTGCTAGATTCTGTTCTTGCTATGACTGAATGAAGCAATTATTTCAGGCCTATGGAGGCATGTCCTGTGCACTTGACATGTACAGTGCATTCAGAAAGATTTCAGCCCCTTTCACTTTTTCACATTTTGTTATGTTGCAGCCTAATTCTAAAATTCTTGTTTAAATACATTTTTCCCTCATCAATCTACACTCCATACCCCATAATGATAAAGTGAAAACAGAATTTTAGAAATGTTTAAATATATCGAAAAAATGTATTAAAAAGGAAAAACTGAAATATCACACTGACATAAGTATTCAGACCCTTTACTCAGTAGGTTGAAGCACCTTTTGTAGCGATTACAGCCTCAAGTCTTCTTTGGTATGACGTGACAACCTTTGCAAATCTGGATTTGGAGATTTTCTGCTATTCTTCTCTGCAGATCCTCTCAGGCTCTGTTAGATTAGATGGGGACCATTGGTGGACAGCCATTTTCAGGTCTCTCCAGAGATGTTTAATTGAGTTCAAGTCAGGGCTCTGGCTGGGCTACTCAATGACATTCAAAGTGTTGTCCCTCAGCCACTCCTGCATTGTCTTGGCTGTGTGCTTTCGGTCATCCTCCTGCTGGAAGGTGAACCTTTGGCCCAGTCTGAGGTCCGGAGCACTCAGGAACAGGTTTTCATTGGGGATATCTCTGTACTTTGATCCGTTCAGCTTTCCCTCAACCCTGACCAGTCTCCCGGTCCCTGCCGGTGAAAAACGCCCCCACAGCATGGTGCTGCCACCACCAGGCTTCACAACTGGGATGGTATGGGGCGGCTGATGAGCAGTGCCTCGTTTTCCTCCAGACATGACGCTTAGAATTGAGACCAAACAATTAAATCTCGGTTTCAACAGTACATAGGATCTTGTTTCTCAAAGTGAAAACAACATGTAGGTGCCTTTTTGCAAACTCCAATCGACTCCAATCAAAGTGTAAAAACATCACAAAGATGATCAAGAGAAGTAGAAGGCACCTGAGCTAAATATCAAGTATCAAAGAAAAAGGGTCTCAATACTTCTATCAATTTCAGTTTTTTCTTTTTAATAAATTTGCCAAAACATCTAAAATTCTGTTTCCACTTTGTCATTATGGGATTTTGAGTGTAGATTGATGAGGGAAAAAATTCATTGAAACAATTTTAGAATAAGGCAGCAACATAACAAAATGTGAAAATTGTGAGGGGGTCTGAATACTTTCCCAATGCACTGTATGTAATGATTGCAAAGTAAGACATATTTAACATTACAATACTGCCTGTCGTTGGAAATGGGCTGGAAATGTACTCATATTTAGAGGAGTCCTGGCAGAAGTGAATTAGTAGAAAGACCTATTACTGGTAAAATGGTAGGAGTCCAAGAATTCATTTTGCTTTAAACTTCTCTCTGTGTATTTTTCCTTTCACAAAGAATTTATACGAACAAAAAGGCTTTTCTTACTTGACCTTCAAAAAAAAAAAAAAAAAACAGAAAAAGAAATAATACATATTTTGTTATTAAGTGCAAATTAGTGTCAATTCTGCTGTATAAAATCTGTTTCCTCCCCTGACATTTTCTTTACTGAAGGACAGGAAAGTAATTTCCAAATAAAAGTGAGCAAAATTGCACAATAACACGGCATTTACCTTACCATATGTTACCCTTTTACGTAAATGGCATTTGATTGAGTGGTTCTGTGTGGAGAAGACAGTTTTGTTAAATATGTCCTGAACTGCTTTTGAGTCATTCATGTTTCAACAGCAGCAGGGGTGGCAGAGGAAACAGCAGCATGTATGTACATTCATTACTGTGGGCTTGGCATGGGAAGAGAAATAATGTGTTTGAGCTCAGTGAGTGACTGTCAAAACAAAGTACACACACTACCGGAGATTCACAGCTACACTGCTGGTCCTGGAGGCCTGTGGCTATTTGCTGAAACATCCGAGCAGAAGTTTTGTGTGACAAAATCATCACAGGATATGAATTTGTGTGCCTTTGATGGCATGTTTTTAAAAGATTGAGCAAACAGTGGTAAATCGAAGCAACCACACCCGAATTAAGCAAAATCTCATTCATTTCACCCTCTGTGCATTTTCTCATAGCATTCATCACTTCAGAATTAGCACCAGTGAGAAAGCGGAAAACTAGATTTCCAGTGAGTGGAGACCCTTCAGAACTGGAAGGTGATCATTATCATTATCTAGAGTCCCTGACTGATATCACTGTTCCTCTCTGGCATAGGGTGGAAAATGCAGCCCTGAGAGGGCCATTGCTGTATTCATTCCAGCTGCTCTGGCTGCAGGCAGCTGATTGTGCTACAGCTCGGCGTGGACGTCTCATCGCTCTTGGGGAGCGTATGAGAACACAAAGCCTGTCATTAACACAATGAGAACCAAGCGGTCACTGCCAGGTTCCCAAGCCAAGAATCCAAATGTTTGTATCCCCTTTCCCATCTGAAACGGAAACAATTTGGTTTAGTCCTAACAGTACAGTACATCTCAGCTCCAGAAGCCTCGCTTGTGTTTTCCAATTTCTGGGTGCCATTTTGGTTCCGAAGTGTTCAGAGCCAGCATGATTCACATAGCTAATGTCAGGAGCATTACTCATTATTTCATCGTAAGTTTGACACACGGCTAATATTGAGATGGCATGAATTGAAATGAGCAGGCAGAAGAATATGAAGTGAAAATATGTTAGTGGGAGGTCTGCTAGTAGTATGTGTGTCCTCACATGTGTGTGTGAGTAGGGGAGGGGCATCTGGAGTCTGCCAAACAGTTCCTGACAGAACAGTGCCTCTCTCGGCCATTTCCTTTAAACAGCAATCAAGCCGAATCAAAGCAGCTGCTCTGTTCTTGAATACTCCAATTGCAATAATCAACTCCGTTTAGCAGCTTCTAGGCCACTACAGAGCTGAGCCACACTGCCTACTGAACACACACATACAGACACAAGCTGGTTGCTGCGGGCTCAGACCACCATTCAAAAGTCCAGTGAGAAATAATACTTATTTTATTAGGCCTGCTGGAGCGGCGCCAGCAACATTTAACAATCTTACACATGTTGAATGAATGTAAGCATGGAAATGATGAGATTGTTAAAGATTTTTACAAATCATCTGCTCATTTCTGGCTATGGAGCAAAAGAGGAAAGATAAAACTGAGCAAAATGCGATAATGCAGAAGGAGAGGGAAATGCCACATTATTCTCCTGGATCTGTTATTCTGCAGCAGCTGTTGTGTCTATTGTATATGACAATTCCAGCCTAAACAACATGGCACTAATCCGTAAATTTCCATTCACTCATATGACAACAATCCAGGTTAATCTTGTATGTTGAAAGCTACGCAGCAGTGATCCAAACAAATGTCTGGTGAAGACTTGCCTACCACTGGATGTTCTGATAGAGAAAACAATGCTAATTGTTCCGACTTGCCTGGTGATTTCAGCTCTTAGTCAGCCTGCAAATTCATTTTGTGACTTCAGCCCCTCTCACTGCTTGCTGTGATCACTGTTACATAAATCCTAACATTTAACTACACAAAGTGGAGGAAGTAAACGCACATAGAAAGTGTTTCAATGTGGTCTGGCTGCATAGCCTTGGCCCTGGGAGAGACTTCCTCTGTGAAGTATTTAATGTTGGAAGCTTTCTCTCTCCAAACACAGAGCACCTGGGACAACAGCGGCCGTTCCAGAGCCGGTGTTAATCAGCAGCAATGCAGACTGGCAATCAGCAGTACCCACAAGAATACAATTAATATGGTATGCTGGCTCTCTATACAGACATGCCGCCTCACTTATGAAAACAAAAAATTACAGTGTTAAAGTGCTCAAAACATTTGGGAGAGGCTGTGTGGTACATCCATAGAAAAAAATCTTGATTGCTAAAAGGATTTCAAAGACTTTGCATAAAAACTGGATGAAAGGGGAAAAAAACCAAGCAGCTTTAAAAGCATTCTTTGCTCCACTGCAGTCAATTATTTTCTTCTGTTTCAGTTAGACAAAACATGTCCTCTGGAATTTGTTCAATGTCAACCGACATTGCTTGAGAGGATTTCAAGCAGAGGTATCCCTGAATGGTCATGACCACCAGTAATAAGATAGATGACAGCTTCTCAGAGTTTCTCTCTCCCAGAAGGGGTCAATTAGTCAGTGGAATAGGCTGGTTATTTCACTTTGAGCAGCCAAGGTAGATGTTAGCAGCAAGTTAAAGGATAAGTCTGGTTTATTAACTTATAACTTATTTTCATAGTTTTGGATCATTTCTATCAGTCATGACAACATACTCACCAAAGGAAATGGTGAGATTCAAGAAAACAGTTACCTGGCCACAAAAAAGGCTGTTTCGGGCAAATTTGTGATTTTTGGCTGTATAAATTAATTGACTTGAAAGTAGTCTGACGTTGCAAGGAACATTTGTTTTATTTGAATGCTTTATTTGGAGGTGAGAATCGAAAGTGAATGCACCTAAAATGTCCAACAAGTCCTCTAAGTAATATGGCAAAAGCCATGTCCATGCCCTCTGGATCAAATCAAAAAGGAGAGTTTTCTGATATGATGTTCTCATCAGCAGGATAATATTATATGTCTGTCACCCAAAACCATTAGAAATCACTGTTGGAAAATAAATACATTTTATGATGATAATGACAGTGCTCTGGTTAAGGTTTGCTTAACAGCAGCTTCAGTGCTCCATCTGTGACTACTTAGGATGTGTTCAGGCACAGTACTGAGTTCGGGTCACCCATGTTTGAACATCACTCGGAACCCAACACACAATTTACTGTAGCTTTGCATGTAAGAAGAAGAAAATAGACTTGATGCGTAAAATATGCTTCGGGCAACGTTTAAAGGGGCAATGTATAAGAATTGGCCAAGTCTTGAATTCATACACCAAACAAATAGGGGGCAGCATATTACCAGAAAGTTGGGGTGTCCACCCCTATTGTAAGAAACGAGGAAATGCACTCTTTGGTCCCTCCTCCCCACTCCCTTTGCCCTGTGCCATAGACAGATTGACCATCTAGCATATCGGGACAAATCCCGGTGGGCTGGTGGACTGTCAAAAAATCCATAAAGTTTTTACTGGCCCTATCAATCTCCTTACCGGTCCTCTGTTTCTGTCGTTCATTTGGGGTGTGAATGAGAGCGTGCTGCTTGTGTGTTTCGGGACTGGGCTCACCGGACACACCAAGTTTCAACCCTCACCCTCATGTTGAGCTAATGTTAGCTTGAATAAATTATCTCAACATAGGCAGTTGTTGACATTTTGCCAAAAATGCATGGATTGGCGAATTATATTTTCCACACAGGTTTACCTCGCAATCTGATTAGGTAACTGGTAGGTTGTTACATTCAGTTATTGTTAGACTGACAGTGACGATTTCCCACCCATAGCCTACTTGCTAAGTCTGCATTCTCTCATGTTGGTCTGAGGGCAGACTGAAAGCTACAGTGACTTACTATCATCTCTTGTGGTTCAAAGTGGTATTATGGGACAGGCCGGGCTGGAGCTAGCTTGTTAACCTGAGTTATCCACTAAAGCAGTACTGATAATTTTTTGGCCACTAGAGGGCAGAACACATAAAAAGCTGAACATCACACACACGTTCGACATAAGGACATAATATGGCTTTATAAAGGTGTTATGGCTAAGGTGCTAGCATGCAGTTGCCTATTTACACATCCATCAGATACATAGCAACATTAGCTTTCATTTAGGTTCATGCTTGTGTTTGCCGGATGAATGTAAGTCTCCATATTCACTCTTCTCGTAGCTCTGTTTTAGTCTCCACCAACTCCTGAAAAAAAATCGCTGATAAATGCTCCATTGTGCTCACTAGCTAGTAACTAACTTTATCTGTCTGCTGTGTGGTCCTGGGCAGGTAGTATACAATGGGTTTATCAGGGTTTTTTTCCTAAAAAAGGAAAGAAATAAGAAAAACAGCTGAATTCTGATGCTGGAAACAAAGATGAGGAGAGTGGTGAGACTGAATCAGTACTAACCAACAGTAAAGTTGTAAAAAAAAATGAAAACCATGAGCTGAAAGACACTAAAACGCTCTGTAGAGATGAGGGGAACTGCAGAGCTAGATGATAATGCTTTATGGGTTCGTCACTACATGCGACAAATCTCACATTACATATATTCATTTGACTCATTATTAATATAGAAAATATTGAATGAAGCAGCTTTAAAGAGGTTTGATGTTGAAAGAGAAGAGAAATGAAGCGTAACATGACCTCATAATCAGCTTAACTGCAGGTGATACCGCTGAGAGAGCACTTCTCAACACTGCAATATCCAAAAGGCTGCAGACTAATAGCCGGCTTAAAAAAAAAGTGTGCACTGGCAACGTGTGAGAGTGGTCAGTCTTGTAATTAAGTTAATGCTCGTCCACAGTTTGGTCTAAACACAGAGCCTTTTATGGAATTATCCTAATTAGTGTGACCATTAGCCTTAATGGGGAGTAATGGGCAGTTAGATGTTATTTGGTAAAACAACATGCCAGAGGCAGGAGGTGTTTTATTACAGCTCTATATTAAGGTCATTTCTGGAAGGTAAAGAATGTTTCCAGATCGCAGGCAAAATTGGTCAGGCACTAATTCAGTTTCCACATCTAGCAGAGTGGGGACCACCCACCACGAAAATAACATGCAGCAAGATATTTGCTGTATGTATGGTAATAAGTGGCCTGCAATGACAACTTCACTCAGCTCTATGTATGACAGACTTGATTCGTCGTTGTAGGAGAACTCAACAGAATATTTGGTAAAAATCACTGCAGGTTTAACATTTACGCAGTTATTCACAGCTACACATAATTACATGCTTTTAAAAAGGCTCAGCACAAAGCTTCCATTTCCAGCTGTGGTTATACGATTTGATGATTTAGGGAAATTACAAAAGAGAGTCTGTTTGTAACCATAGAGCACCCTCAGGGAAAAGCCAGGGCTACATTGTTTTCATATTACACCACTCAGCTTTGCGGGAGCTATTGTAATAAGAAAAAAACACACACCAGAGATGACAATCAAATTTATATTTCATGAAGACATAATAGGTCCTTTTTAAGTTTAAATCCTTGTGACAAAATGTTGTAAAACCTATGTTTGCAGCAGTTTGGAAAATTAAGCCTGGGAACATAATAACCTCTGGCACTGCTCACATGGTGGGGACTACAGTCTGCTCTTTTTTGTAATGTTGACTCTCTGGAACAGTTGTAATTGCTATGTTTGTACTGCTCTCCATGTGGGATGCTACACAGTCTGAAGCCACATATAAAATGTTTTTTCAAATGCCACAATCACAAATAGGCAACTTGGGCAAGAAAAATCATATTATAAGACAACTTATGAAGAATGTTAATGAAGTGTTGGTTCCTCTTAAAATTATTTCCAGATAATGCAATAATCACCATTTCCAGGGGAATTCCTTCACACCAGAGCTTCTGTAAACACAGCCAATAATGAGTTAATTGCTTTTACAGGATGAATGGCAACCAGCTATTTAACAGCGGTGAACTCCTAAGTGTCAAATGGGATACAGTGTCACCACTTACGGTGTCTCTGAGATTTATGACACATTTACAAACTAGTTTAATTCCAGCATCAGTGTTTGAACTTCACCACAGGCCATTTGCTTAACACAAGCACCATCATTCTTGTGCTAACAGCCAATTATCTGTCTTTGAATCAAATCCAGTGAATATGACTTTTTCAAAAGACGTGTCCTCCCCTTGGTTAAGCCTTTCACATCAGTGATGAATAATGATATAATCACATATCAATTACAGATCTGTTAATAAAAAGCTTTATTGTGTTTGTCATTGAGGTCAGTTGGTGAAAAATCTCTTCATTGAACTTCAATTTATCTTACAAAGCAGGGTAATAAAATATACAGACAACAGCATCTAGTATTATACTATTAAGGCCTCATGAGAGTCTCTTCACCACAAAAAGACATGTGGTGTTGTGTGTGTGGTGAAGACATTTTGTGGCTAGTTTTAAAGACCCAGTAAAATGTAAAATACATTTTTTCAAATTCTCAATCTCTTAGTAGATAGATATGATATGTGCAAATAAATATTTCAAATGTAGTGTTTAATTCTCCATAAAAATCTTTCTTTTTTCTCTGCCAATAAAATGTTTTATTTATTTTGTCAATAAAATATTCTTCATGACTCATAACTCTTGCACTCAGAGGTGTATACATCTATTTATGCAATCACAGGTGATTTGAGGCGACAAGCTAACCCCTCCTATTTATGTAAAACCATCTCTGACCTGGTTAGCTTTTGGGACGTAGCTAACAGAGCAATGTCATATTTCAAAGATGTGTGTTTGGATATCAGTTGGCAAAAACTTTACATTTTCAAAAGAGCATAATCCCCTACAGATTTGACCAAATTTTTGATATGATACCCTGCCTATATATTCCATTTCATTCGACATGTATTGGATTACAGGGTGTCTGAAAGTCTAGTGGATAAGACATGTATTATATTGGAACCTTGAACTTGCAGCCAGGAACCTTAGTTGAATGTCATACCCCTCACTGTATCGCTATGGAAGATTTTAAAGGCCTAAATGAAAACAAATAAAAAAAATAAAAAAAATATAATACACACTGTTATTTGTATTTGCTTTTTACGAATATATTTACTCAGTCTTAACTAAATGAAAAACATATGTTAAATGACGGATATTTAGCCTTTTGTCTTTGGTGACTGAGTGAATTGTTTTTCATTGAGAAATAAATTTTCCATGCCACATTGAAATCAAATCACAACACAGAAAACAAAGAGAAGAGGTGTATTACATTTCAGTGTTGTCCAGCAAAGAGCAGCATACACCTGCCGGTACTAAATACAGAGCACCCATTATTTTTCTAGAGGAGGTGCAAGAGAGCTTTTTCTTTTATGAGTGGGAGATGCATTGTTTATGTCAAAATGAAAAACAACTGTCCAATCATGATTTTTGGGGGCAGGACCATGTGCGAATCTTATCAGTGCTGTTACCCGCTGATGGAGGCCATGAAAGTCAGCCTTTCACATTAAAACATTCTTCTGCGCGCCAGCCAGCAGGAGGGACGTTACTATTTACTGTACATTCAGTCACACTTGTGACTGACTGTCTGCACTTTTAACTAATTGATTGCAGGAAGTTGTACAAAGAGACAATTACATAGAGGGAGAAATATTCTTGGCACAATTCTTGGTAAGTGTTGACAGCTAAGCTAATTAGTCTTAGTCAGCGTTAGCTTACAGTAAACAGTTGGTTTAATGGAGGAGGATAAGCTAAAGCTAACAGATGTCTGCAAGGCAGATAGCTAGAATTGCCTGAAGGGGTGGACTACACGATGGATGCATGTTACAGTGTATTTTTACTACTAGAATTCTAACTTTGAGCCAGTTAAATAAATAACTTACAAGAACAAAAAGACACTCACAGTAGGTCTCTATTTACAGTAATTTTCTGTAAGTTTTTTAAATCCAAGTCAGGTCTCTGATTCCTGATGTGACACCCCGTAATGTGGAAAACCCATGAGCCAGCTAAATCCTTCAATGCAAGATCCCTGAATTTGAAACATGAACGTTTTATTTTTTATACTTATGCTACTGCTGCAGTAACATATCAAAATGTCTTATTTAAAGAGGCCTACTCAGTGTCTTTAATTTTTTAATTGGGGCCACAGTGAAAGCAAAACTTACATAGTCTTGTTTTAAATGAAGGGGAAAAAATGGTTCGATGAATATAAACTTCCTTACCCTGAAATCCTGTAAAGTGATGTCTGTAAGCTGCAAACAGCATGCTTATTTTTGATCAACCCAGCAGGTCTATGATGATTCAATCAAAAACATAGAACAAGAGAGCCTAAATAACATGACATCATAAATTAACCTTGGTTAATCGGGCAAACTTTTCAAATTTGGGAGTAAAACTGAGAATCAATATAAAAACTGAGATGTTATTACTTTGAAAATGTATCAAACAAATGTCTCATCAGGCCTTGGCACTGTGGAATGCTCAGTTTCAAACTATACTCAGCCTAACTCAAAGAACCCTCAGATACAATGAATTCAGGTGTGAGACATATGATTTCAGGCAAGCTGCTAACCATCTGACGTGCTGGGTTATCAATATCAATCTTTCTACCTTTTTAAATGCATGACTGAAAGTCAACTGGAACTCATGCGGATGCTTTAAGTCAGACATTAAGCTGTGTGATTGTCAGGCTAGTTAATTTAGCATGACTGGAGTTTCTGTAGTCTTTGCAGTGTTTGCTCTCCATGCTCTGATTCAAGAGGTGCTTAGAGCTTTTAAGGGGTCTTTGGATTGTTCCTGTAGGAAACACCTCATGTTTAAAGCTATTTGTCCAAATGTTTAACAAGCACACAGACTTTGATCTGTTGGCATTGACGTGGAAACATAACATGTGTATAAGTACACATGTAATTATACACATGTCATAGACATGTAATATGTTGGATGACCTGAATAACATACACAAAAAGAAGAGACACGATCATATCATTATATTAAGACAACAAAACCTGTACATATGCAGTACAATAGATGTCCAATTTTTTTGCAATTTGTGCAGCTGTGAATACATTCAATTTATCACTGTTATGTTAAGACATCAATTTTTCATAAAACCTAATTAGGTACCTCTTTGTGAGAGCAATGTTTAGCCATGTCAGACTTTGTCTTCAGATGTGGATCAGTCATTATCTCTTCTGACTATCAGTTCCACTTGAGTCAGTTCAGCCCCTGAGCTCCGTTTCAGGCTTGTTACGCTTGCCTTTCAAACAACCAACAGCACTGGGATTAAAGCTGTGGTCTAGTCAAATACATTACATTTTCATATCAAGATATAAAGAAAATTAATTTGCGATTGTTAGATGAAAGCTGGAAAAGTCATGCAAGCAAAATTTGCCAGCTGAAACTGAACTTTGCTAACTGCCAATATACTTTTCAAGTACTGTGGGTCAGCTTAATCATAAAGGTGCATACCCTAATTTTGTTTAGCACCCAAACAGCGCACCCAAAAACCCCAAATTTTCTTCCCAACTCACAAACTGATTTCTTCAAACTTACTATGTGTGTAACTTAAAAATAGACAGAAAGCTGAGAAGGAATTTTTGGATTTAGCGGCCTCACAGAATTATGGAAATAAGCTAAAATAGTGTAACTTATCTCATGCTAATTCATTCGGAAAGGGACATACAGTGGTGTGTAAAGCTTCATTCTTTACCGTGAACATTTTCATGTTTACAGTTGAACCGCCCCATGAAGCATGGACTCTATTGTGTATTATGTTTTCTACCTTGCAACAACTGCACAAGTCTGTCCTCACAAGAAAAAAACATAATATATGTCATTGTTCAAATGCCTAAAATGACCTATATTTAATGTTTATCTGGTGAAGGCCTCTGACTCTAACTTGTCAGGAATAGAAGCAAAAGTAGCATAATAATATTAGCACTGCAAAACTCTTAAGTTGTGTTCAGACAGAATGCAAATTCTAGACTTGGTGTAATTGTCCAAAAAGTAAATGAAGGGGGTTGATACTTAATTATGAACTAAATAACTATACCGGAACAAGTCCTCCAAATTAAATGGAGTTAAGGTTTGGTTTTGTCTTGACACAAAAACGACTTGGTTAGGTCTAGGGAAAGATCATGGTTTGGGTTAAAATAAGTACTTCATAAAGGTTGGGGAGGTTAAAAATTTGACTCACTGAACATTTTATTAGCAATACCTGTATACCTGCTTATACATGCAATTATCAAATGAGTCAATTATGTGGCAGCAGTGCAATGCATAAAATTATCCAGATAAAGTTCAGGAACTTCAGACATCAGAATGGAGTTCAATCATCAGAATGGGGAAAAAATGCGTTCTCATTGACTTCGACCATGGTATGATCGTTGGTACTGGATGGTTCGGTTTGAGTATTTCTGGAACTGCCGATATCCTGGGACAGTCTCTTGAATTTTCTCAGAATGGTGTGAAAAACAAGCAAAACAAAAAACATCCACTGAGCAGCAGTTCTGCGGTCAGAAATGCCTTGTTGATGAGAGAGGTCAGAGGAGAATGGCCAGACTGGGTCGAGTTGAGGGTAAATTGTGGCCTTCATGGCCGACAATCCATTTACAATAATGTAAAAAAAGCAGCAGATCATAACACTGGAGAAGCTGGAACCATAGGATCTTTGGCATTTTTGATAAACTGCAGTTAATTGATTATCAAAACAATTAATTTTCTGTCAATCAAATAATCAATTATTTAACTACTTGTTTCAGTGTTATTATAGATTAAACTACCCAGCATTGTTCAGTTTAGTGCCATTTAAAGCTACATTAAAATGCACTTAAAGCATCATATATAAGGTAATATAATACTGGGACCTTTCTGCATTTTTCTAATATTTGTAATATTACATTTTGCTTAATCAATTTACTTAATCAAAACTTTCAATGCAAGACTTGAAATTGTAATTTAGTGTGTTTATGTTTCTACTTTTATTTCAGTAAAGGATCTGAATATTTCTTCCTGCAGTGGGGAATAGTAACAGGATACAGCAAAGTAAAATGTAATATATATAGATGAAATTACTAAATGGGTATGCTGTAATATAAACATTTTCAAAGAATATGTTGAACATGTACATATTGTAGGAAGGAAAATAGTAGAAAAAAGAAAGTCAATATTAGAGTATTCAAAGCATATTCTAATGTAACAATAGTCCGTATACTATACAGTATAAAACATGAAAATATGAAACAAAAAGAAACATATTATCAAATACTTTTTCTGTTTACATCATTAAAGATTGAATAAATAAATGAAAATCAAAAAAATGAAAGCCTGATACTCACTTCTGTATAAAACCTCTTTTTTCTCTTGAGGTCAGGCAGGAAATGTCTGAATTTGTTTGTTCACCATGTTTCTATAATCTGGAGCATTACAGCCTACAGTTTGCTGTTGAAGGCCATGCAGAGTGTTGCAGTATGTTTGTTAATTCTGTATTTTTTTTGTTTTTTTTTGTGCGGGTTTGCTGTGAGCGGCTGAGGTAATACCTGACATCCACGTGCCACAGGGAGGGCGAGTACGATCCCATCTGGGATTGGTAAATATCTCTGCAGTTACCCTGGGGACTTTCTGATCTTCCCTGATTACATGTGGCAGCCTCTGACCTGCACTGAAGACCCTCTCCTGACATGGAAGATTGACAATTATTGATGCAGAAACCTTCGTTAATTTGGCACACAAGGTTGTTCGCTCTCTGAAATGATCTGGGCAGCTGGATAACTGTTTCAACCTAATCTTTGAGCTCAGTCTTACCAAATAAAGTTTAATTTCGGGATAAAAATAAATAATGATCGTGTTTTGAGGCAGGATTTTTATGCTCCAGAAAAGCAGTGCTGGGCTTGTATCTTTCTGATAATGCATGTAATTCCAGATTTAGTCCAGGGTCTGTGGAAACTGGAGCTCCCTCTTTGATTGAGTGAATCACCTGCTGTGGAAATTATAAACACTGAGCAGGAATTTACATTAGGCACCCAATGGAAAAGTGCACTGTGCTGATGGCTTTGTCTGAACGATGAAGTAATAAAATCTCTTTTGTATACAAGACATATTTCATCAAGGTATCTGCACTTCTTCATTCCAACTCTTTAAAAGCCATTTAATCCATCTTCAAAAAGAACTGGAGGAGCCAAGTGTGATGATTTCAAAACATTGCAAGGACACTGTGCTTTTGTGCTTAACTTTTCTCAAGTGAAAATGGTTGTCCTTAAATCTCAGTTTTAGTCTTAATGGAGAACTGTCATGCTGTGCAGGAAATTGACATGCTGAAATGCCTTCAATTAAACTATGAATTATTGTAGTAAAAATTCAACTAAGAAGAGGCAATAAGGAGCATAAAGGCAGTGCGACAGGGGAGTAAATTTACCTGTTTTGGCTTGGTAGTCATGGAAGTCTGACAAAAAACTGGATGCCAAAGTGACTCTGCATGTTAAAACAGCAAAAACAACAGAATCGTCAGTTCTTCTAACCGCATGTGAGCCTAATTAGCTTACAAAAGTGTAACAAATAACCAAAAAGTTAAGCCTTAGCTTCAGCTCTTTAACACTTAAAACACACAAAATGACAAAACTACCTTCAGACGTTGTACATTATTAGTGTAACCATGGTCCTGAGTCAATAAAGATGAAAGATGAGATTGGAATCTATGAGCAACTCTGCGACCGCTGCATGCGTTTGCCTTGACCATGTGTACCAGCCAGAGGCCTCTGCCCTCCTACCTCTCAACTCATAGCAGCTCAGTTTACCAGGGGGAATTCCTCCAAGTTTATTTTGCTGGTTGAGTTAGCCAAAAGCAACTCTGCTGCTAAAGAAACCCTGGGAGCGCATGGAGCAAAAGTGTTAGAAGGTCTAGGGTAAAAATAAATTTTTATCAGGGCATCAGGGGTTTATTTGCTGATTATGTGGGATGTCTACAAAAACAAACATAACAACAGATTAAATAAGCATTTGTACATCTCTGATTAATTCCCCCAGCACAAAACCACCTTGTACAAGTCTCATATTGCATTAGGTATCCATTTCAGTGTTATGTTACATTTTTACAAAATGTTCCCATCTTACACGTAGGACTAAAAGCTGTTTCAACGAATTCTAGACACTGCCAGGAATATAATTATCCTTGTAATCCTACTTGTATTTTATTTGTGGCACCCCTGTGGCTTGTTAGGGCACTGACCTTCAATCTCAACATCTCTTTATTCCACTTGGGGTCCTTATCTAATAAATGCTGTTTTGGAGTAGCTGGTTTTTACTGACTGTCAATAGCTAACTTAGCCCCAAAGGTCCCTTCCTTACATTAAAGCTTGTGTATTCATCAACCCTTCAGCTTTGAACAAACCCAGGTGATTTCTGAATGTAGGTTACCAGTGCCTAGCTGACCAGATAAGAAGACAGAATATAAGACTACAAGAAAGCCTTAGATTTCTTGGAAGGTTTTTTCCTTTTAATTTTTGTAGAGACTAGTCGCAGGATAACAAGCTAAGAGGTCCCAGTCTAGGACCCGTTAGCTTGTTAGCTTTGGATTAAAAAGAAATGGTTCATTCGGCAACAAGCTAACCTTCCCAACCAACCCCTGGTAATGCAGTCCAGCATGTTGAAGGTAGGGAACATTTTTTTTTTGTTATTTTTGGTTTCGTTTTTTCACAAAGTTACTCACTGTAATGTAATTACTGAATTTCAAATAGTAGCAACACGGGAGACTCTTGGTGTACAGTTACAACCTGCAAGTCAAGGGTCATGTGACCAACAGGGGTAGCCAACCTAGCGTGACTCTTAGTGAGCTAACTGTTTATGGCTGTGCAAGCTGTTATTACAATGGTATTCAATAGATAACACTGACTGTGGGTTTAACAGTACGTTTTTATTTGGGAAAAACTTGTACAATGGAAACATATCAGCAGGAACTGATTACTGTTGTCTGCTAAGTACAATGGCATTGAGCTCTGCTTACTTGATATTTCTCTAGACATTGTGGGAAGAGTTGATGGAGGTCTTGATGCACATGTTAAACAATTTAAGGGGAAATCTTTAATAGATATAGTGTATACATACAGTATATGAACTATATACATATATCAGGGCTTCCCAGATCCTGTTTTGGCAGGATCCGGGACCTCTAAGATTGCAACTGGAACATATTTGATTGGATCCAGGACCTCCTTTGTCACTATAAAAAACAGTAAATAAATGTTGCGTAATACTTAATGTTAGCTGTTCTGTCACTCTTTTATTTTGGAAACTTTTTAAATCTGATTTTAAGAAAAGAGAGAGAGACGTGCGGAGTGGAGTGCTTTTTGTTGTGCGTAGGTGCCGTGCTGTGATAGTATGTGACTGGAGCAGAGGAAATCAGACAGAACATGTCACTTAGTTTGGTTTTTTTGTTTAAATAGAACTTTATGCCCTAATTCCATTTTGCCCCCATCGTAGCAATCCACAGAGAGAAGGGAAACGATAAAAAAGTGAAGGGAAAGTCAGAGAGACAGAGAGAGAGAGAGAGAGAGAGAGAGAGACACAAGCCATGAAAAGCTGTTTCTATGTGCCTCAACCTGCTGATTTTAAGTGATTATTGTGAATTCTCTGATTATTCAATGTAAATAATTCATACTTTGTTTGTGATGACAGTTTGGTTTAGTTTTAACAGCTAGCACCTAGACACTGTCCAATGTGCTCCAGGCACTATGGATTTTTTGATGCATTCTGTGAGTTTTCTCTCCCCTGACCCGTCAACCGGTTCTCACTTCCAACTCATCACATACCGACACTTGGTCAGGGCCCCTTTGGCGTCGCTTTTTAATGCACTGGTACACTACAGCATGAGTGAAGCATTACATTTATTAACAGCAGCAGAGTCTCCAGGATGTGGTTGGGGTGGATGGCGGGCATACAAAGCACGCAACTGTTGCACCAGAGACCTGGGTTCGCATCCAGAGTATTGCCTATGGGTAGGTTTAGGCAACAAAAGTGCTTTGGGTACGGTTAGAAAAAGATTGTGGTTTTGGTTAAATATAAATAAACATGTTGTGTCTGAAGTCACTGTGAACATTTTTCTGTATCAAACCAGACCCCAATCTCTCCCTAACCTTAACCAAGTGCCGTGAGTGCCTAAACATAACCTTTAAAAAAATGTAAGTGCTGTAGTCACTACAAATGAATATTGTGACACAAGATGGGAAATTTCAGTGGAAAACAAATATGTTGTCTGTGAACATTTTACTGATAGGTTCAGTATCAACCTAATAAACACATAAATTAACAACATATCCTCGTTATGATAATAAAAAACGTAGTTTGATCACAATTATGTTTCGTACAAAACTTATTGCTGTATCTGGAGTTTAATTGTTTAGAAACATCATTTTGAGGAGACAGCTCTCCTATCGGACTAACTTGCATGTTGAAAAATTATGCTAAAAGGGTACCCAGTGCATTAAAAAGTGAAGCGAAAGGCGCCCTGACCAAGCGTCTGTATGTGAGGATTTGAGAGTGAAAATATGTTGGACCTGTAGTCAGACTACCCATTGGGCATACCGGTCCTGGTGGGCAGCTACATTGGTAGGCCGGTGGACTGTTAAGCCCAGCCATCAGGAGGATGGTGGAGGGAGTGTGATGCTCGGGGCAATGTTCTCCTGGGAAAACTTGGGTCCTGGCATTTATGTGGATGTTACGTTGACATGTACTATCAAGTACACCCCTTCATTCCTTGATGGCAGTGGCCTCTTTAAGCAAGATGATGCTCTCTTTCAAGCTGCAAAAAATTGTTCAGGAATGGGTTCAGGAACATGACAAAGAGTTCAAAGTGTTGACTCGGCCCCAAAATTCTCCAGATCTCAATCCGATCAAGCCTCTGTGGGATGTGCTTGAAAAACAAGTCCGATCCATGGAGGCCCCACCTCCCACGTTAAAGGACTTAAAGGATATGTTGTTAACGTCTTGGCGCCTGATACCACAGGACAACTTAAGAGGTCATGTGGTGTCCATGTCTCAATGGGTCAGAACTGTTTTGGTGGGAGGTGGGGATCTACACAATATTAGGCAGGTGGTTTCAATGTTGTGTTCTCAAAAGTTCTACAACTCCCCCATTTTCCAACAAAGGTAAGTGGTAAACTGCCCAAGGTAAAGAAAAAAAAAGAGGTCAGCAAAAACTGGAAAATCATGTAAATTTCATATAAAAAAAAGGGCCTTTTTCAGTGATTAAGAAATTGGTTAATTTACAGCTTTCCTGCAACAGTGGAAGTAAATGACACCTTGAAAGTGAATGCAAACAATTTCTACAGGTGCCCCAACTTTATTGCCTGTACTGCAGGAAGTAGTAATTTATATTGCTATCAGAATGGTGGGGAAATAGCAGGTAAGAATGGAAGACAGACTGGTTGGTCAGGGGTTCATCCTACAGCAAGATAATGACCCAAAACATTATAAGAAAAGAACTAGTTTTTGGCTGCTGGATGAGTCAAATATTTAGGTTAAATTCAGTGCACTGCTGCGACATTGAATGATGTATATTTAAATATCCTGGAAAAATAGAGGTGTTCTAAAACATTTGATCGGTATTATATATATTTATATATAAATATGTATGTGTGTGTGTGTGTGTGTGTGTGTGTGTGTGTGTGTGTGTGTGTGTGTGTGTGTGTGTGTGTGTGTGTGTGTGTGTGTGCGTGTGTGCAGAGAGAGATATATTTTTTTATATATATCGTAGAGTATATAATATACTGTAGACAGGTTTTACATTGTCTAATCACAATCTGTCAAAACTAAACAGGATCATGAGCAGGTTGATTGACAGCTTCACTGTGCTTTTCTTAATGCTGTGGAAAGTTTTACACATTTTCAGGGGACAGTTGTGTTTATGCATTTCTTCGCTGTTTACATTCCTCTATGGTACAAGTAGACAAGCTATCAAGGCTACCAAAAACTACTCTCCTAACCCGTCATTTGATGCAAAGCACACACTAGATGCAACATACAGACAGAATAGACGGTCAAAGCATGGTTGTTATGTTCAAGACATGGTATCACTTTTCTTCTTTCTTCTGTAGAATTGATGTTCAGTGGCACTGGGAAATAAGACAGTGGTAAACAGTGGTTCTGACACTCATCAACCTGGGATCCCACCAGAGTGTGAACACCAACTGATGTGGGTGTTTTGACAATAACATGCTAATAACATTATTTTAACATATTGTATATGTGATCATCCTTCCCCTCAGTCACCTGTCCTATTCAGCTTTACCCTGACGACATATTTACCATACCAGCTTTTCAGCAATGTTTGAATTAAAAATTCATTTGTTGATACTGGTCCAGATCAAGGATTTAGCTGCACCATTAATGCTCAGTCTGAGCATAAGCTACAGGTGCTGGGTGTAGTTCTTCAGCAGCTACCCAGGCTTAAAGTAGCGCAGACATTTAAATCCACTCTTGCTGTCACTTTAAGTGCACTTGAGGCCTCATTTATTGCTAAGCACTTGTAAACTTTCCCATTTCCAAAAGAAGAAGAAAAAAAAAGTGTGTGACTATTGTGGATGTTAAGTGTAGTTTTTCATTTATCAATGGCTGGGGAGCAGCCAGGCAGATGTGCGCAGAATGAGCCCTGCCAGAGCAGACTTTCTCTGAAGACATTAGCGTGCCACAGCAAGAGACCGTTCTCATCCTTAAGAATTGCTATGATGCGATTAATTGCTTATCTTTTTACCATTTTAAACAATTCGGCTTTGGGATGGTTTGTCTGACAAATCTGGCATTTGTGAGCACCCTAGCAATTGGACCGTGCAGGATGTGGCTAAACTCAGTGAGGACATAAATGACATAAAAATGTTCTACATGTTATATGGTTAAAATCTTCTAAATGAACAGCTTTGGCTTTAGCTTTGAGGGGTTGTTACCAAAGGTCTCCAGTTTGGTAGAGGCCAAGAACGCCTATTCTGCACTATAGGTAGCAGATACTATCTGCAAAACAAATATTCTTGGTTGAGTTTAATTTAAATACCAGTGGCAGGCCTTAATGAAATGGCAACAGATAGGTGAGAGGGACAGACAAAAAAAAAAAATAGAGGGGGGTATAGCATTTAGTACCTCCCTTAATTCAGAGAACACATGGATTTGGGTCTGTTAAATGTCAACCTGAGTAAGTCATGTATCACTTTATTTCCATGATTTCTACACAATTAAATCATTAAATGTCATTAAGGGACTTGTGTAATAGCCCCTCAGGTGCTGGTGGAGGACTGGAGAGAAATCCAGCTCAGTGCCTGATGCAGTCTGCACTCCACTGGAAATATCAAACTATATGCAGGTTATTACAACATTATATTTCTATATGAAGCTGCATTAAAGCAACACACTCACTTCCATTGTGGTCTTTGCCCAAAAATGAGTGAAAATTTGAACTCTTTACAATCACTGGGGAAGTATGAAATTTTACTGTAAATGTTGTGACGGCAGGGGGAAAAAAAAGAAGGAAGAAGGGGTTTAATGTTCTGCATCCACTTTGGCAAAAGACTTGAGTGCTGCTGAGCCAGGTCAACGTTCTGGAAAATGAAAGAGTCATTATGAGTGGAAACACTTGCATTATGATCATTACTTCACACAGTAATTATTACATACAGAGTGTAATGAGTCATTGCAAGAAGATTAGTTTGTTAATCTCCAGGAAACAAAAGGGCCTGGAAGACACAGAGTGTGCAGAAAAACATCCAGAATTATCAAATAATGTTTCATGCGTGCTATTGTAAACACAGAGTAACTGATATCTGTTTTTTTTAGAAAACAAAGCACTGACAAGGCGAAGGCCTTCGCTCTGACTGCACCAAAGCTCTGGAGAACATTCACTTAAGAGCTATGTTCCGTCCTAGCTCTTTTTGACATTAAAGACACTAACTGGAACCATTACAAGCTGAGCAACACACTGGAGTGTTATGCCTCATACCTCTGTAATGAATAGATGTGTAATAACTCCAACAGGCAGTCTTCAGTTACATCCGATTAGAAACAAATGGCTTTTATTCCTTGCAATACCAACACAGTATTATACATGTCCATGCAAATACATTGTGTACTTGCTGCTTGGGTAACAAATTGCCATATCATGTGTTTCAATTACCTCCTCAGTTTGGCCAGCCAATACATCTTCCCAATGAAATGGGTTGAAAGCTATGAATTATGGCCATATTTCAGTCTAAAAGAAACAAACCACTAATTGCGATGTGGCCTCTCGGTAATTTCAACAGAGAGCCCAGAAAGGCACTCCAGCATTGGGGAAATCATTTACTGCTGCTCCTGCTTTATTTTGGTTTCAAATAACAGACACTACTAATTTGGTGTGGGCCTGACCCCTGCCCCCATTCCTCCCTCTCCCCCCTCCCCCATACCCCTTGGGGAAAACTCCAATCAGCACACATCTCCACGCACTTTTTTTCCCCCTCCTTCTTCTTTTGCAAGCCCTGTCCGCTACCAACGAACTGGAAACCGCCTTTCTGAAATGTTTCTGCTAATTCCCATTTCCTTTATAATCACAAGCTTTCATGTGAGTGGCTGGCTGGGTCTGGCTGGGGAGGGGAATGGTAATTACTCTGGGGTCCGAGGCATTAACCCGACCAGGTGTCACTGGATGGCCTGTTTACCTCAGTGATTAATGAATGGACTGCTAGTCTCTCACTACCCCCACCCACAGCTCTTTTATTTGGAGCGGAGCGTGCCACTGAATCAATTTGCTAAGCAGTGACAAGTCTGAGCCACATCAGGCATCAGAGGCCAGCCGGGCCACCCTGGGCCCTTCTCTTCTTACTAGGGCAACTCATCTGTTAGCGGTGCTAAGCTAATTAGTACAGAGTTTCATGAATGGCTGTGCAGGCAGCATGAGATAACATTTGTGCAGAGCAGTTTCTTGCAACAACGATAAAGAACCTGTTATAACCATTTATAGCTAAACTGAATTAATAATGATTCACTTGGTGAAAATACTGTATGTTTTGTGCATGGTAGAAGAAAAAGAAAAGACAACGTGTTTTATAAAATATAGTAACGTATTTTTTTTAATAATCCTGTCTTATAATGGCAAAATAAAAGCTCATAAGCCACTTCAGGTTCAGGATCTAGAGCTAAGCCGGTAATAAGCCTCTACGTCACTTGCATTAAAAGATTAACTTTTCATCATTTCCTTTTTTTCCCAATTGTACAATAGGCCAGGCCAGACCTCACCTGCTGACTTTCTGTTGAAACAGTAAATATATTTTACCATCTTGCAGGTTGCAGCAAAGCTGTTATCCTTACTGTGATGAAAAGGAGTGTGAAAGCAGAACTGTGTCGTCCTGTCATGTCTGTCAAAGAGGATGTGGAGAGAGAGGAGTGTGCAGGCTTTGTGTACACAGGTGATTACCTAATCAGCATGTCCTCTCAAAGAGGGGCCAGTGAGGGTTCACGTCACTCAGCCGCCATAACTCAACCTCCCAAAGCCAAATACAGCCTCATTGCTATGATACTGACACAATAACACATGAGAGGGAGGACGGCAGACACAAGGAGAGGTTTATCTACAGCAAACGTGCATCAGTGGTGGAAGCAAAAAGCACATGCTGTGTTCACTCTCATTACCGTTACTGAATAGCTTTTGGTGCCGCAGATTTTCTATAAATTCAGTCTAATTAATCTGAGTCATTGAATCCACTTTGTTGTACTTTAATCACTCATTTTCATTTCATGGAGTATTAAAAGTAAATAACTACACTAACTATGAAATTATTTTCACATTTAAACAGAGCAAAAATACGACGATCAGCCAACTCATTAAAACCAGTTTAGTTTTAAATTTGTGGCTGAATGGTACATATATATACTGTTTATATGCACCATTCAACCACAACATTAAAGCCGGTAATTACCAGTGGTGAAAGAAGAGATCATTTACTTACTGATACCACAATGACAAAAACAAAGTATTATTAAAGAAGTATTATTAGAAAAAATGTATTACAGTGTTTGATCACTATTACTGATGGATGAACATGTTAGCAAAATTTTAAAGTTGTAGCTGGTCAACACTACTTTATAAACTTTATAAACTCCTGGGTAATTTCACCTATAAAAAATTAGCATATTTTAGAAGCTGATGGGATGTTATAAATGTAAGAATGCAATCTAAAAGTAACAATTAACTATAGTTCTCGAATAAAGACAACAAAAACTAAATGTTTTTTCAGAAATATAGTTGAGTAGAAGTATATTATAGCATAGTATGTAAATGCTTAAGTAAAGAGCTACTTTAATAAATGAGCATCCACCACTGGCCAACACACATTTTTATTTCTCAACTTTATTTTTTTAAATTACTGTTAGTCTAGATCGTTTCAGTCAACCTTAATAGTAGTAGCGTGGGATGCTAGGTTAGATAACATCTAGTATTATTGGCTCATTTGTAGCCTGGAGTGCAGCTAGCTAAGTTTCTAGCTTTGTTAGCTGTTGTTGGATAGCTATTTAAAAATAAAAAAATAAAAATAAAAAGGCAATATGGAAACTTCATTTGAGGCTTGTAGACATTTTCAGGTTTGTTTTGTCAAAAAAGAGGAAAATGACATACATTTCAGAACAATATTTTATGACATATTTAAAAGTCCTTATAGGTTTTGCCACTCTGCAGCCATCTTGTCAATGTCCCCAGGCAGTTATTTCGGGCTAACAAGACCGTGCCCTGTTCTAAATGAATGGGGAAAGAGGTATTACTTCACTTTCAATGATAACTGGGAAATAAAAACTGCAGGAGTTTGGTGACCCAAAATAAGGATTAAAACGCTTTCTTTCCCCACGGGTTATACTACTATGCATGCACAGGGTTTTGATCCTGTTAGTGCAACAACAGGATTGACTGGATATGTTTACCGTTTGGCTCTTATAAAGCAGGCAAATGGCTTTTGATGGGGAAAGGGCGGGATATCATACAACCGCTATCTCTGGCGTTACGGACTTTTGTATTCAAAATGCTTTAAGTGGTTTGTCTCCTCTCATAAAACATCCGTGACAAATTCCACGTAGTCAAAACACCTGCGGTTTTCTGTTCCTCCTGCTCAACTTCATGGCCTCAACTGTTAGCACTGAGTGCGAGACAACACTATGTTTTTTTAATTACACTTTTTCTTCGAGTATATTTTAGACGTTTTTTCTTTTACTTTTTATGAAGATTTTTCAGTAAGATATTACGTAAGCCTCCTTTTCAGGTCTAACTCTTTTTTACTTTTATTGCAACACACCATTAATTACGGTTTTAGACTCTTCTTCTATCAGGAAAAAAGTGGAAATTGTTAGGGGGCCCCCGACTGATGTACTTAGAAGTGCCAGTCTATTCATCCAAGCTGTCACTTCTCACTTAAAACCTTATGAAGCACATTCAAGTGAGACGTGATAATAAAATGATCCTGTTTGCTGTAATCGCTGCATGTCACGACAGAACACATTCCTGCTTATGTATTCATGCTCAACTGGCGTGCCATGACATCAGCCAACAGTGAACATTAAGACAGGCCATTAACAAAGCTGATGAGTTACAAACTGCTGCTGCTATCATCCCAGAGCTCTTAATGGATTGTATTTTGATTGTGTCAGCCAACACTCAAACGACCTTTTATACGACAGTAGAAGCTTTGCTGTACACTTCCAGCAGCTGTTTTTTCCACAGTGTCTGTCAAAACAGCATGGTTGAGTCAGGCGGAGGTGAATGTTAGGATGGAGGAGTGGGGGGATAAATTGTTGTGACTACCACAGGTGGGGACATGGAGAAGGAGAGGCGTGAAAGGTTGAGCTGTCACTGAGGAATGCTACAGTATAGAGGAAAAATATTCGTGTTCATGGTACAGGTGTATTGGATGCTTAGATGGATTAATACAGTGTTAATGAAACAAAAACATGTCAAAATTACCCTGCGCTCAATAGAGCGTTTTAACGCCTGAGGTTTTCTTTGTCGTTTGCACTTGTATGTCAGTTAAGGCTTCATTTCACAGGCCAAGGGCAGACCAGAGGAATTAGGATATCATAACATCACAGCGAAATACTACATTTCGTTCCTGATGACTGCAAAACACAGAATTGCAGTTACAAAGAAATAACAGTGGCGATTCGTATGGAAGACAAAACGTATTGTTTCAGGCACTGAATATGCATCATATCTCTGTGTGGTCTCGTTTTATTTATTTTTATAAACCATAGCCTGCCATTTATACCATTACTAAATACCACTGTGATTAACAAACTGACATTCTGCAGAAAAGGCTGACGCATGATCAGTGTGTTGATTAAATTAATCTTAAAATGAGATTCTTAACAGAAATGGCAGTATATTTTCTTTCCCAGTCCAGTTATTTTCAATTTAAAACAGCAGTTTCACAATTATATTTAATCAGAGAGGGAAGAAGTATTCAGATCCTTTACTTGAGTAAAGGCAAAACCACAATGTAAAAATGTGTAATTAAAAGTACAGAAGTATTATTGGCAAAATGTACTTCCAGTATTATACTTTGTATTAAAACTCACAGGTAACCAGTGAAGGGCACCATGGATTTGGGTAATATGGTCGCTTCTCTTGGCACATGTTTAAAGACTTGCAGCAGCATTTTGTATTAAATGCAGTCTTTGGATGTTTTCGCTTACTGATACCAGAATAAAGTGTATTGTATAAAAAAGTAGTAATTTAGTGTAGGAGAAGTACAAAGTAGCATAAAATGGAACTCAAGGACACCACTGTTATTAATTACATTTTCATGAATACTGTTTTTTATTTGAGTGTATTAACTGAGATGTTAATCCTTCTGGTGTTCGACCTGAAGACGTGGAAAATGTCTCAGCTTATGACTTTGACAGATGGTGACAAATGCCTTATTGAAAGGTATGAATTTCTGATGAATTATGCCATGATCCATTCAGTGAAACTTGATGATGCAGAGCCAAGCCTTACTGGATTCATTATATGGAAATGCTGCTTCAGCATCTTGAATGAACATTAGCAACTTTCAACAATGTACAAGAAAGGCCTTGTCTCTGTGGTGGAAATATTATAGGGTTAATGAAAAGCTCATAATGAAAAAAAAAAAAGTCTTTTGTTCACTCATGTCTCCTATTTTCTTTTCCATACCCTTTTAGTGATTTTCCTTCATAAGATGCAATCTGTCACACTTGCAGCACAAAATGCAAGGAAGTCAATCCTGAAATGCTCTGTCTGCAGTAACTAAAAAGCACCAGAGAATTAAATACAAATACAAACCAGCATGACAGCAGGAGGTGGATGCTCTCAGAGCTCAAAATTCAAAGTACAGTTAACTGCCCACTAGGCTATATCTGTTCTATTAGCGTACACAAAATGGAGATAACTAGCTAGCCATGCTGAACGGATAATGACAGAGGTGTCCAGTACATATACAAACAAATTTTTAACACAAAATCTTCAGACTGAACTGACTTTAGTGAATCATCACTGCTACTGAAAAAATCAGTAACTTTTAGCACTGGAGCTTCTCACTGGTGACTGACAGCACTGTTGTCAGCAAAGCCATGACTCACAGTACATTACTGCCTGGTTAAAAGCTTATCAAAAGACTGCGAAAGCCGCAGAATATGATGATACAATCACAACTCTGTTGCAAATAGGTGACTGCGGCGCCATTAACCTTATAAAAAATGATTGTGTAAACCAAGTTTTGTCTTTAACTGAATGTAACAATCTGAAAGTAAAATATGGAATACCAATACTAATGAACTAAAGACAGTCACAAACAGCGGTATAAATGGTGATACATTCACCTACTGATGTACTGTACATACTGAAGTGCATTAGAATGGTGATATAATCGATTAGCTTAGAAAAAAAGCACGCAAACTACTTTGTCAGTGACTACAAATCTTTGAACTAAACTGAATAAAATGTTTCAAATCAAGTTATTTCCACCTCTCCACTCACCAAACTCCAAACCATCTGAGAAGCCATGTCTGGAGGCATTTTATATTTGACTCCATAAATGGAAAAATAGTGGAAACAGTAAAGCTGACATCCTAAAATGCTAATGCTTATTAACGTTAGCTTGTCACAACATTAATTCTACAACATAACCTCATCAAGCACTTTATTAGGAACACTTTCACACCTGCTTATACATGCAATTATCCAAACAGTCAATTGTGTGGCAGCAGTGCAATTTATAAAATCATACAGATACAGATCAGGAGCCTCAGTTAATGTCCATATCAAACATCAGAATGGGGAAAAACTGTGATGTCAGCGACTTTGACAATGTTATGATTGTTGGTGCCAGATGAGCTGGTTTGAGTATTTCTGAAACTGATGATCTCCTTGGATTTTTACAGCACAACAGTTTCTAGAGTTTTTACTCAGAACGGTGTGAAAAACAAAAAATATCCAGTGCGCAGCAGTTCTCTGGATGGAAACGTCTTGTTGATGAGAGAGGTCAGAGGAGAATGGCCAGACTGGTTGGAGCTGATAGAAAGGCTATGGTAACTCAGATAACCACTCTGTACAACTGCAGAAAAGTATTTCAGAGTTCACAACACGTCCAACCTTGAAAAGGATAGGCTACAACAGGATCACGTTAGGTTCCAGTACCGTCAGCCAAGAACAGAAAAATGAGGTTGCAGTGGGCACAGGCTCACCAAAACTGGACAGCTAAAGACTGGAAAAACATAGCCTGCTCTGATGAATCAGATCAATAGGATTAGGCTTTATGGGTTGCGTTTATATTAATTTGAACAAATTGTAGGTTTGAATTTGTTCAAACTTGATTTTTTGAAGATCTGACTTCCTTAAAACCCCCTGAGGGGGAAGTTGCTGTATACTGAGAAGACAAGAAGTGCTAGGAAATGACAATTCTTATATACAAACATGCAACAAGAGCAATCTTCAGCTGCCATCCATCAAAGGCTTCCTTTGTAGGTGCAGGTAGTTTGGCAGGTGGGTCATCGGTCAGCGTCTGGTTTACACCTCTCTCTCCCTGTTCCAGGCCAAAGTGGGTTGACTGGAGGGGGTCATGGTATTGATCGGGGCCTTGGATGGGGGCCCTTGACCTGTGTCTCCACTTAAAAGCTATAAAGGAAGCCCTGCTCCAATCTAATGTTTTCCACTGAGGTGCCAGAGGAGGTGGTGGACACCTGCACTATGTCAATCTGTTTAGATTGGGAGCTCAGGCCAATAGGTCCAGCTGGGCTTTTCTATCATTAGATCCTACAACGCTTACAATAACAGAGAAGAAGGCAACACAGAAACACATTAGATTTCGCCTTATTTATGGCATTTGATGACAAGGGAACAGCTCACAATCCAACTTGGACATTAGCTGGCTAAATTGATGCAAAGCACTTACGGAGCTCATCCACCAGTCTAGTGTCTAGTGCGATGATGCTTGTCTGTTGTAAATATTAGCTTTGAGGAATATTTCAGCTTGTCAAAACAAAGCCCAGCAATTGCTTTTAACATCCTTAATCTTTGGATGATAGTTCAAGACAGATTCTTGACTCACTCTGCCTTACATCTGTTCAAACAGCTCCCTTCAAAGTTTTATAAAACTGTATGGCTATAGACAACAACAAAAAGGAATTTCTATTAAACTTTAATGGAAATATATATTCTACACTGTGAAAATTATAGAAGTTATTGGATTACCTATACATAGCTTGTTTATGAAAGTCTCATGAATACTTATGAAAACCTTTTTTTTCCCATGCAGCTTGGAAAGTAAAGATATCACTTAAAAACTCTTAGTGAAATTTGACTGAGGTTTCTGAAAGTTATTTCGTTAAATATCTGACCTGTTAAGATATTAATTTCATCGTGGGACTTTAGTCTCAAAAATTGTATGTTGAATGTTACTCATGATGAACCTAATCATGAGAGTTTTATATTATGTTTAGGCTTGTGAATAATGGAGCTGGGAATTTGCAGGCTATAATGTCCAGAATCTACCACCATTTTGAATCCAACATTTACTAAAAATATCCTGTTATTAAAAGTAAATTATCAATGATGAAAGGTCCAGACAATGTTGTGGCTTTCATTGGCAAAACTTTAATAACAGGTCACAAATTTATAGTTTCATTAAAAAAAATAAAAAAAATAAGAACCCTCAGTAAATTCCTAAAACACCTTGGCACTGTAGTTTTAAACAACACTTGAACATGAGGATATAATTGATAACTTATTGAGTGTTTTTAATGGCAGCTCAATGGCACAAACGAATAAGCTATATCAGTCTTTATAGAAAAATAGAAGAAGAATATCACCAGACTTTTCCTTTAAATTGTATAATCCAATATAGTGAAAATTAAGTCTGCATTATTTTTTGTGAATGGTACAATATCGTTGTGTTGTAATGCACTGCAGAAATTTCAAATCAATCAGTGCTTAAATTCCATTACCACACAACAACGTTGAAAAAACTTAATAAAATTGATTGAATAAGTCGGATTTTTATACTGTACAGAAATGAATGGAAATCAATGGTTGCCTGGAATGGTAGGAAAAAATAGATAGAAATTTCCAAAGCACAACAGTACTGTTTACTCAAATGGTTGTGTTGTACATGTGATTTGTAGTGAATGGGTTAAATCATAAAAACCACTGGTATGGTCCTTAAGGTATAGAGCCAACTTTGTCTTTTTATTTATATTTTTCATCTCGGATAAAATCTTGTCATTTTCAGTGAGACCTCCGAGACCTTTGAGAAAAGTTCCTCCCATCCAGGCAAGGTGAGGAGCACATACAGAGACTTAGCTTCTCCGTTTCACTCAGTGTGTGTGTGTGGTGGGTCCCACGGCTAAATCTAAATTGCAGCTAATTGTTGGGTTGTTTTTTGTCAACGCTTTCCTTCATTGTTTCCATAAACATTAACACATTCCTAACTAGGTTTATAATAGGATATCTGTGCTTGACAATTCTGCTGCCCATAACCACAGAATTTTTATGCTGTAATGTTGTCAGCTTGTCTGCAGTAATCACGAGTAACACAAACTTTTATTCATAGCCAGCATACGCTTTCATTTAAAATGAAATAAGAGTCAGCGTAGTCAGATTTGTCTGAGCTTCCAGTGCAGAGGACACAGGAGAGAAACAGAAAAAGAGAGGTAACAACAGAGAAGAAAAGAAGGGAAAAGATAGGGAGAGAAATGCTGTGTGGCCAAGCAGCCTAGGGCAAGGTTAGCAGAAAAGGCGCCCATCTGGCAGTGTGAATTTTGACTGGCACATAGTTAAACAGTGATGCAGTTTGACAAATTTCAAACAGAGCTTATGAAAAGATAACATAAACACAATAGTCACTCTAGGCTCAGCGTCCACCTGTGTGTGTCACCCCAGAGTGTGAGTTAAAGGCCATGGCTAATGAGCAGAGCTGCTCCACACTCTTGGATTAAAGTTTTTGCAAAGTAAATCACTGTCAGATAAAGGCACAGTGTTTATAACATACCATTAATATTTTGATCAGTATGTTTAAGAGAGCCAGCTCCTTAATGCACACTTTCCTGGGCTTTAATGGGATGCACTGGCATATCTTCCTCTGCCCCCCAGTGTGTTAACAGGTCATGAATCTTTTGCCAATTTAGGCACCTTACTGTTAGACAAGATTTTTTTTTTTCCTTTGTAGGGACGTGTCCGTGTAAGGCTTGGTGAGATATTCTTGGCAGCTGCAGTGTTATTCGGTTAATATTGTGGGTGGAGGTGGGATGCCAGTGGGTAGAAGGGGAGGGATCAGGGACATTATTGACTGAATAGCCATGTCTGATTTGACTGTAGCAAAGTAACACTAGGATAATGTGAGAATGTGTCGTTTTGGCTTGGGTGGCCTTGGAACAAAAAACACTTTTTGTTTTTTTCATTTGAGGTGTCATGGGACAGTTTAAAGCTCTTGAAATGTGGTTTGGCAGAATAATTTTCAGTTTCATTCATTCATTCCTGCAGCAAACACATTATGCTTCTGCAGGATTTACTTGAGAAATACTAAAGCATTGGAATTATAATGTGCTACACTGCACCATTAAACTTTTTCTCAAACTTAGCTCAGTCATCTAATGCAGCCATTCATGTCTTTGTGTTCGCATTAGAATTATTTATGATAACATTAAAGACAACTGATTATCAGTAATGAGTGAAATGCAGGTTTGAGTGCAGCAACAATATTAATCCAAAATACCTTACGATCATATGGGTTGGCTACTTTAACAGAGCCAGACATGTTTAAGCCAAATGTATTGAAGGATAATCGCAGTTCATTAAAACTTGAATTACACCATTGCAGCTTTATCTGTCATTTCCTATGATAACATTGTACTCACCAAGTTAACTGCTGAAATCTGGGAATGTGGTAACATTGCTACAACAAAGTACAACGGGAAGGAGAAGCACTAGCAATGAGATGACCACACAGGTCATAAACAAGCCAACTGTTTATCCAGACTATACAAACCACTTTATTCGGAGGAAAAACCAAAAGTTAGTGGAAATAAAATGTAACCAATAATCCCTCATTGCACAAGAAGACTTTTGAACGTACAACTATGGCAAGTTCCGTTATTTGTAAACTGTGGTAGGTGCTTATAAGTTATTATCAATTGTAACAATGGCCAAAATGACAAAAAAATAAGACCAAAGCCATAATAACCAGGAACTACAGACTATCTTGTGATGGGATCACACCAGCCGCAACACACATCAACATGTTGACATTCCCAGTTTACGTACTCAGTAGTCATTACTACATTATTACATGAGTACTAAGCAGTCATGGGTCGCACCACACCCATCTTCCAACCAAGCCTTCATTGTCAACTACACACCTGTAAAGTTTTGTGACTGTCTCTTGCACAATTGCGATGCTATCGCAGTGACAAAATCTGTCCACAGATAGACAGATAAAAAAGAAATATAAACACCTGCCAAATTACTCAAAACCTCCTCTGTGGTTCCCACTACAGTAGGTGTGTCCAGGACCACAATTTTTCTATGATGACACACACACACACACACACACACACACACACACACACACACACACACACACACACACACACACACACACACACACACACACACGCACACACACACACACCCACACACAGACTTACAAGGTGAAACCAAAATTAGCCCTCCTGCCGCAGCTGTTAATAACCCTTTACATACAGAACTGTATTACTGTTAAGGCCTGATTACACCAGCACTTAAAACATAAAAAATTTCAAAATCAGTCTCTGTTATTGCATTTGCCAAAATTGTTGATCCACGCTCTGGGATCAGTTAGTGTTAGTGTAGTAATCATATGCACAACCTTAGCACTGAGTTCAACTAGCTTGTGTATTACAGTCCTGGTTGATTTTATTAGCACCCCTGAATTTCGAGTACAAAGTTTAGAATATCTTCAGAAATAAATGCAAACCAATTTTGTATAATCAAAATATTTCAATAAATTGTCCAAGGTTACTGAACAAAACTTGCATAATAGTGAAATAATACAAACACAAAATGTACCACAGACACAATTATTGGGAGCCCTTCACTAATATTTGGTTGCAGAACCTTTAGCAACAATGGCAGCCTTCTGAACATTTACTTGTAGCTATCTAGAAGCTTCTTGCACCAGTCTGCTGGTAGTTTCTGCCACTCTTCCATTGCTTGTTCAAGCCATTTTAAGTTAGGAGTCCTTTTTGCAATGGCAGATTTCAGCTCTGTCCAAAGGTTTTCAATGGGATTTAGGTCAGGACTCATTGTTGGCCAGTTTTAAACAGTCCATCTTTTCTTTTTCAAACAATCTTTTGTGTTGCCGGATGTGTGGTTTGGGTCGTTGTACAGCTGAGAGACCCAAGACCTCCCCCTAAAACTTAGTTTTCTGACACTGGGTAACACGTTTCGCTCTAAAATTCCTTGGTAATCTTCTGATTTCATCATTCCTATGATACATCCAATGTCTCCAGTACCAGAGGCAGCAAGACCTCCACCATGTTTTAATGTAGGTAGGGTGTTCTTTTCCTTATGGGCTTCATTTCGTTGCCTATAAACAAACTGATGCACTGCATTCCCAAAGAGCTCTACTTTGTTTTCATCTGATCACAGAACATTATCCCGGAAAGAGTGTGGCTTATGTATGAAAGTCTTTGCAAACATTAGTCCTGCCTTTTTGTGCCTTTCTGTCAATAGTTATGTCTTCCTTGGCCTTCACCCATGGAGCCCTACTTGATTTTATTTGCTGTGTATGGTAGGAGCAGAAACCACCACTCCAGATTGCACCCTGTCAGCCTGAAGGGCTTGCATGGTGTTTTTCCCACAATCTCCACCAACCTCCGCAGACTTCTTTCATTGAGTTTCTTCTTAGCACCATGTCCTGGAAACATCTTAACAGTTGTTAAACTTCTTAATAACATTATGAACTGTGGAAACAGGGATTTCAAGATCTCTGCCTTCTAGCCTTTTGAATTCTTATGTTTTTTGATAATAGCAATTCTGATGCTCTCAGACTCTTGTCTTCGCCATTGTAAAAAATAAACTGGAAACAATCAGCCCCTTTTTATGAAGTAAAACCACCATTCATTGGTTAATTCAGGTCATGTGAACACTGAAAATTAAGCTTAAGAGAGTTTTATTTGGTTTTTTATTTTGTTTGAGGCACTAATTTAAACTCATCAACAGGGTGACAATAATTGTGTCAAGCATACATTTCTTGTCTGTATGATTTATTTCACTGTATGAAAGCATTTTGTTGTTTCTGCTGTTGTTCAGTAACTTTGGAAATTTCATTATATATTCTTATTCTGCAAGTTGGTTATTTTGCATTTATTTCTGAAAATATTCTAAATTCTGTACTCAAAATTCAGGAATGCCAGTAATTTCAACAAGGACTGTAACTTCACTGTGCCACTCTATGGTGTAACTGGGCCCATAGACCCGTACTATATATTGATATAAATATTTTAAACACATAAACCCATTGATAAGATGATGGACACGTCACTACAGACCACACCTGCCTGTTGTAAAGCCTGTTTTTCCTGCTGCAAAAAGAATGTTGCTTCTTGTCTGCCAGGCATTCTTTGTTTCATTCCAGTTTTAGGAAACAGATAAGCCTGTTTGAAGGTAATTTTTCCTTTGGTATCATGATGGCTTCCAATAGCTGCCAATGCCATAAAGTGAAAGCTTTAGCTCTGCTTACCTTGGGAAAACAGTCCTTTCTTACTGTTTTGTTCCATAAATCAATTACAATTAGTGCTATAAAGCACAAGAGACCCCTACACAGACAGAGGTTCGTCACCTGAACATAAATATATGTCGTTGTGGGGTATTTGCTGAAACAACTGATGCTGTTGTTTTTCTTGGGAGGACAGTTCCACTAAATTAGGTGCACTGATGAATAGATCATAAGGCCCGAACAGATCCCGGACAGTATGTTAGGTCCTCCAGTTTAGTCCAAGTCATGTCCAACATGTTTTCCGTGAACATCTTTTATAGCCATGTGGAGGAATATCTTCCACGTAGCTTGCCACTCGTCATGGCTATACAACGGTGATTATATCTGTCACCTCTTGTAACTGTCTCCAAGGCCATCATAGAATTACATACAGTTCCTGTGCCAGGCATTTCTGATTGTTTTTACTGAATCCACATAAGGCCTGCGAGGAAACTTCTCCAACGATTCCAGAGCTATGTGAGGCACATCTGGGAGATTACTACCACAGTGTCAAGCACCGAAGGCCTTCTGCTATTTTAATCCACACTGAATATTCCAGCAGCCTGCAATCAGACCAAATGAGAGAGGACTGGACATACAACAGAAGGTTGTAAAATTAAAAACATTTGCCGGAAATTGGAGAGTATGATTGTGTTGTGCATGTCTTGTTCAAATAAATATCAAGACATGTATCCTGAAACTGCAGCAGCACATAAAACTTGTAGGACCTCAAAATCCAGAAGTGTCAAAATTTAGTTACAGCTAAAATAAAACCCTGAAAAAATTTTATGGTGACTTTTGAAACTGCTCCACCAATTTCATTTTTTTGTCTTAACGTTATGTCTTTGATATTACGTTAATCGATTCAGAATTACTCATAATTGCAATAATATGATGCAGATGGAGTCAAGCTGTCATAATATCATAAATGGTGAAAACATTCCTTGTGATTGTTTGTAATAGGTGTAAGGAGAATAATTTGTCCATTCAGAGACATTATTTCAACAATGTATTAATCATCACTGTCTTCCAATGTCAGAAAGAAAAACAAAAGGGAAAAAACAGAATATCAAAGGAAAAATGCAGACTTCTGACAACAAACAGTCTTTCACTGCACATTTTCATACTGTGAAGGGTAATTTAGATGATAGAAAAGTTCAGAAAAACAGTAAACGGGGTAATAGTCATCTGCACATGTTTGTATCAGATTTACAGCTCTGGAGCTCTTGTTTCAGACTTTAGAGAATTCATTGTTTTCATAAATGCTGATTAGCAAATTAACTTTTCATGCTTTTATTTATTATTTTATATTTTATTTTATATTTATGTTTTTTTTGTTTACATTTTTTTTTTTTTTTTTTAGATTTTGTTTTGGTGGGAAAAGTATCGACTTTAGTGCAAAGTGTTGTTTTCTGTCTTTATTGCTAAGCAATCATCACTGTAATGTTTGTGTAGTGATCTTCCACATCATCACCTGTCAATCAAACCTTGTCGGCAGGACGTATTTTCCTTGGATTTTCTGTTAATGACCTGGAGCTCTCTGCTTTGTCTGTTCAGTCAAGAGGTCGGCAGTGCTGATATGAACTGCCCAATGCTTCAGGTTATTATCAGTTAACTGGAAACGTTACACTCAAACATAAAACACTCATAAAATGACTACCTTTACAATATACAATCCAAAAGCCTGAAACTAAATATTTATCGTTTTCATTTTTTTGTTGACACTTAGTCAGAGGTAAAATGACTCTATATGATTCTGGTGCTGCTTACTAAGAAATCTTTTGGGTTTAAAGAAATCATAAATACTTTCAGATGCTACTGTCACTACTGGGAAATACTGAGCCCATATTTAACAACTCTAACACTTAGCGGTGCAGCTAGTCAGTGTGAAAAGAGAATTTCTTACTCATCTAAACCTTAAAACACTTTGTATGAAGATTAAGGTAAATATGTATTGGAAAAATAAATCCTTAAATGTTGCTTGTTCTCCTCACTATGGAATGGAAGAGTGGAAAACTATGGTTTATTACAACCTGGATTTTATATTTGTATCTCTGGCCAAAAACTCTCGCTAACATTATACTCTCAAAAGTAATTGCTGAGATCTGGACATGCTGTAACATCACTAAGTTGTGCCCAACACAGCAAGAAACAGATACCATATGTGCATCCAGGATGTTTAACCAGCATAGCAGTTTGGGAGTCCAGATTAGTGCTGAAAAGATTAGTCTATCAGTCAGTTCTTTCAAGCAAAGCGACATTAAGGTCTGAGCTTCTCAAAGGTGATGATTGTCTTCTTTTTTCATCACTGCGAAACTTTCAATATCTGAGTTTTTGACGGTTGGTCGGGTAATACAAGCGATTTAAAGATGACACCTCGGGATCTGTGAACTTGTTATAGACAGGTTTGGCTATTTTCATATGCTGTAATTATTTATTTGAATTTTTAAAGAGCAATTCGTAAGACAGGTTTGCACCCCTAACCCAACCTCAACCTGCATTCATATTCATAACGTCAGAGCCACATACTGTAGAACCATGGCTGATGCCTTGACGAGAAAACAACCTTTAAGAGGATCAAGTGGTGTTGAAGCTGCTTCTTTAAAAACCCTCTGCACATCCACCTGTTTTTACTGAGCACGCCAAACTCCACTACTAATACTTAAGATAACAACACAACTTCACATAATAACTTCTGAACTAAACATGTTCTGTTTAGCTTTGTGAGTCACCAGAAGAGTTATGCTGAATGATAAAAATCAGGAGTCAAAAGTGCAGTAGCTCTAAAGACTCTAATGTTTTCTTACAGTGTTTTTTGCTGTTCAAACTAAGTTTCCGCTTCTTGGGTTTCATCTGTTTTCATAATCTGTATCACTTAAGACACAGAGTGCTCTTGCGTGGCCGCTGCTGGGCTGCTTTAGCCAGTCCAGAAAGGTTTAAGACTATCAGCTACATCTAAATAAGAAGCAAAATATGAACACAGCAAATATCCATAATGAATTATGGAGGGCTATAATGAGAAATGAAACTGTTTCCACACAGTCATGCTGTGATATGATGCCTCAATAGAAGGATCTGTCCAAACAGCTCTTGGAAACAATGTGAAGAGGGCATGACAAACTGTTATGACGTTTGTATTTTGTTTAAAGTGCTGGGGAGAAGGCCTCAGAAAAAATATGGGGATAAACTGTTCACCATTTCAAACAATTAAGCATTTAACTGGCTTTCGATGATGGAGAGTATTAAAGGAAATATGTGTAATAGGAAAAAAGATTTGGTTGTTTTCTGAAGAATAAACTACAGAGGAATTTTTCACAAAAACAAATGAATGACTGGATAAATCCTTTGCTGTGCATCATGGGTAGTGTAAGTCTTGAAGTTGTTAGCAAAGATAAGTTGCTGCCTTGTCATATCTTGCTTTTGAAAAGCTCTAGAAAGTGGGAATGACTTTCAAGCTGGATTTTGAAAGGAAAGGGGCTTGTGCTGTAATTGCTTTAAAATGAGGGTTTCACTGACCTCCTGCCACATCTTGGCCGTTTTTTTTTTATTTACTCGTATAGCAAAAGGGAATGACTCGGTTAAACAGATGGAAAAAATATGGCTTTCCTGCTCCTGCAGGAATTTGATTTCTCCCAACAGCTGTCTTGCTTTATACAAGCATGAAGTCAGGGAATCGCCCATTTCAAATCAATCACACTGGCTGACGTTTCCTGCAAACTGTGCTCGCAGAGCTGACTGGAGGCGCAGTGGGTTGAGAGGGGAGCATCATCGTGGAAGAGGGGCTGATGGGCTGATGTACTCTTGTTTATGTCCTCTAATGCCTTCTCCCATTAGCTGCATGACTGAGAGCTGTGATCTGAGCCACAGGAAATCACATGACGCCTACAGGAGGAAAATTTACTTTTACACAACTCCATTTGGTCTGAAAAGGACTCTGTGTTGCATATGCACTGATGATGGACCAGTTTGCTACCATTACAAGTTATATTTTTTTTAATTGACCGTGAAAGGCAGCAATACCACTAAAGTAAAAACCCATAATAATTTCATGTATAAATGTCTCTTTTGCTACTCGCTACTACCAAGCAGGGGAAAAGCTGTTCGATTCACTGCTCATAAACACATTGATGAAAAAAAAACCAACGATCTTTGCAAGTCTTTTAAAACATATCTTTTTTAAACAAGAGAAATTTTGGCAGTGTTGACTCTTGAAATGAAACACTGAAAGACGTATTGAAGTAGTTGATTTGTATAGCTTAAATGTAATAAAGATTTTGCGACTCAACCAACGCTAAAACTCTAAAATTTGTTGTTTTGCAGTACATTCAATGTCTTTCAATTCAATTGGTCTTTTCTGAAGTAAGTCTATCCAGGGTGCTCGGGAAACAATGTGTTACATTTTGAATTTGTTTGGAAATAACCCTGCATATGATTAAACACTCATTGGCCATAAACATACCATAAATTCTACCTTTACAAAGTTTATAATATTCAGTTTTTTTGGTGAAATTTTCAGAAATGTGTATATTCAACTAAATATTTATTAGAGGTCAAAATGAAAGGTGGTGTTGTACTGGATTACATTATATTGACAGGGGTTTTCTATTTTTTTTTTTTTTATAATTTACACGCATGAGGTGGGCAGAATATTAGAAACACCCCACGAAATACTGCGCTCCAGTACAACACCACCACTAATTATGACCTCAGTGTTGAAGTGTAAATTGAAACATTCCTTTACTGCTATTGGGATTATAGGGATGGGATTCTTCGCGTCTCCAATACAAATAGTTGAACTTTTATTAGTCCTGAGTTTGAGACATCCATCTCTTTGAAAAGTTGCACTAAATATTAAGAGCAGTGAAACCCTGTTATGCTGGATAATCCACAGAACAGACTGTGGAGCAGTTTTCATTGGAACTAATTTGCCCCACACAAAAAGTTCCCTTAAGATAAGTGAGCAAATACGTTTTCTGTTTCTGGATAATTAGCATGAGCAAGAATTAGCATGTACCCACATAGAAATGTGCACCACCTACGGTATATTAAAGTGTCAGTTCACCAAAATTAACCAAAAGTACATTGCTTAATACCATTTTCAGTGCTGTGAACAGCACCGACTACTGCACTACAAATGAAATCCTATTTGCTTCCGTTGTATTGGAGTGGATATCTCGTCATATCAACATAACTATCTGAATGGCTACCATGGGTAAGTGAGAAAATGTGTTTTTTGGTCGTTTGGGTGAACTGACCCTTTAATTTTCAAATCTTGTGGTAACCTCAAAATAGAAAAGACTTCACTGAAAAAAAAAAAAAATGCTACTGTTTCATATGTAACACGGCATGCCCAAGGATATGTGGTTCATTTACATTTTGGCAAGTTGCAAATATGTTGATAGTGAATATATCAGTAAAATGTTCACAGACCACATATTTGTTTTCCACCAAAATATCAGATCTTGCCATGCAACGTCCATTTGGAAGGACTACAGCATTATAAAACTTTTTTATGGCTATGTTTAAACTCTCACAGCCCTTAGGGAAAAATCGTGGTCTGGTTTAATTCAGAAAAAATTTACAGTGAGTTCAGATACAACATGATCTTACCCTAACCTTAACCAAATGCTGTTGTTGCCTAAATATAACCACAGGCATGTGAACTCCACTCCAACTCTACTGCCATTAATAAACCTAGCAGTTCATTCTTTAAAAAATATGTTGCCTCTGAACATAATCCAGTAATCCAAGTTTTTTTTTTACATTCAGCGTTACTCACCAAAACACAGTATGTGTATCATAGAGTTCTAACAAAGGATGAGTGTATTTCCTTCCCCATAAAACATTTTCAAATTTAGTATTTGAAATCCTACATTGTCTACATACATTTTTAATTGCTAGTGGTCTTCTTCCCTGCCTTTGTTGGCACATTGCTGCGTTTCTTGGCTCATTACCATCACCTGTAGATCAATGAAATCATCTGAAACAGCTCCAAAAAACAGCCCCATGGTGCTTCTAGAGGCCCAAAGCTCAACAGAGAACCTTTAATTTGTAAAGCAGCACCAACTATTACTGTAAATGTCATGCACCTCCACTGTATTGAGGTAGCAGTCGAAATCTCAGGCCTCAGAGGAATGTATTTTTATCTTTTGGGAAAAATTTCTATCCTACTTTTAAATTCCACAAATGCAATGAAAAGCTGGACATCCAAGTTTTCCGCCAGCAGCGAAACACAACATTGCATCTGTGGGTGGAAGACTGTGAAGATTCTCAAAACTCCACACACAAAAGTAACCCAACACACAGGTGCCAGGCAATCTGTGCACACGCATTTATCCGCATAGGAAGTGTTTCAAAAGCAAACGTTAGTAGGTCTATGGTCTTGAAGTAGGAAATTTATATGTAAAATACTTTTATCCAAGTTGCCTTTTTTTTTTTTATTAGTAAAATTGTTCTGCATTTGCTAAACTTGGTTGGCATTTGTTTGCGGATTGGACAATGCATTTGTGCATTTACTTACCAGTTGTCATTATGAAACATGCACGTGTCGCCAATACTGAGACTACTTTCTCTCCATAGAAAGGTGAGTGAGAAAGTATGTTTTCTGTAATTCTGGTGAACAGACCCAGTAAATTTCATCAGGAATTAAACAGGAAGACGATGTTGTAATGCTGAGTACAATGTGAGATAGAAAAGTAGCAGTCTGTGAGAAATGTAGATCAGTGAATCTCACGGACCGTAATGGTCACCATGATGATCATAACACTGACAATAGCAACTGTTCCATCACTTAAAACTTTTTATATCTGATAGAGTAGGCCAAACACCCAGGGGTAGGTGGAAAAATCCTTAAATAAATGATATCCTGAGAAAAGTAATTTTCCCTTGGATGGATATGGCAGGTAGAATGTCCATTCTGGTTATTCTGAAATATGAAATTTGACTCTGGATGCTGAGTACACACAGAAAACGGTATTTATTTAAACTGCAGCCCTGGGTGAGGGCCCATTCAGTGACACAAGTTGTTGTAGAGAGCGAAACAGTACGATCTTTATTCCCCATCACTTCAAACTGCGAATGTTGCTCTGCAGTTCACTTCATGTCCCCCTCAGAGCGCCGAGCGTTTAGCCTCGTAATGAACTGGAGACACACTGAGCTATTTATAAAGATTGGGAGTCTGTGAACACGCCATGTGTTAATGTTACAGCAGGTGATTGCCAGGATAATTGATTATCATGCAAAATGGAGAATTACTGAGGAAATGAATCATCAAATTTTCTTTATTTTTACAGCACATATTTACACCTTGACTGTGGCTTTGTCAACAAGGGGGGGGGGGGGGCTGTGGCTCAGGTGGTAGAGCAGGTTTGACCGCTGATCCCTATTTAGGTGGCTTGGTCCCAAGCTCCCCGAACAAAGGTTCTGTCGGGGAAGGCATCCGGTGCAAAAGCCTATGCCAAATCAAATGAGAGACCCCTACTGGGAGCTGCCACAAGGTATCTCACACACACACACACACACACACACACACACACACACACACACACACACACACACACACACACACACACACACACACACACACACACACAGACCCACACTGTTACATTGTCACATTATCAGTCATGTTACTAAGAGAAGTGCAGGTAAATGATAGCTAGCCGAGAATTAGGAAATGTTTAACTGGCTGGCAGCTGGTTAGTCATCCATAACCCTTTTCTAGGCTTGGATATTAAAGGGTAAGTTCACTTTTCACAATTATTTATTGTTTTATTGTGCTTTATTAGGTTGTAATTTTGTGTTTTTGTACTCTTTTCTGCTTTTATTGTAAAGCTATAACTGTGTTTTCAAAAGTGCTGTATGAATAAGGTTTAATTTTTAATATTATCTATCAAGTTGTGACCCGTGAACCAAAGCAGTAAGCAAAAACACGCTAAAAAGCTCTGCAGAGATGAAGGTTACTGCAGAGTTGGTGATAACTTCCTGTGGGTGACTGCTTTTACATTACACATTCTTATCTTTTCAATTGTCAATAAAAACATTTTGATCCGTGCAGCTTTAGACTAAGCTTTAACACAGAGACCCTTGTACAGACAGGACCTCAAGATCAGGTAGTAAAACATGGGGTGATTCCACATCAGGTACATTTTGAAAATATATAAAACCCACTAACAGAGGTAGTATCTTTGGTACTGACACAGTTTTGTTGAGAAGTTGTCTAATAGGTATTTTCCTTTGAATGGACTTGATCATGTTGGCTGTACCTTTGGGCAGGATACTTCAGAAAGGTTTCTCTTCCGTTTTTTTACCATTTAAGCCTCATGCTTCCATTTCCAAAAGATGCAATTGAACAATGATAATATCGACATCATTTAGTTAGAATTATCTCTGCAAACAGAATTTATAACAGTCTGATAAAAAAAAGGGGATGTTGTCAGGGAACTTCCAGTGAAAACAAAGAGAAGAATGGCAGAGCTAATGTGGAGTTGGGCCTGCACCGAGTTGGGTTTCAGTCTAATTGGGATCATACACCGCATGTGCAGTTTTGGCACATACGTTAGATTAATCAGGGGCTCTTTAATCGTGGAGAAATTCTCCTGTGCGTGGCTGGGCGGACCTGGGCCCCCCCAGACCCTCAGCCTGGGCTCTGTCTAAGCACAGACCTTTTGACTCCATAAACACCCGCTCTCAAAAATTGGGGTCAGCCTCTCATTGCTCGCACCAGAGCACTATCATGCCACTATAAAGGGTCCCCCTTAATGATTAAATTGCATCAAGTATAGATGTTCCGAATCCGCAGATTCCTGGCGGCTGACTCTTCCTCCTGATTGTAATTTATGTCGGAAGTCATTGCTGTCCAACACTCAGCCCATTCAAAGCCCTGGAGAGAGAATGTGCACGTGGATAAGGCTTGCATCATCCAGCCTGCTGCACTGTGAAGCAAAGGCAGCCTCACACATTCACCTTATACCATTTACAAATTGACAATGGTAATAAATGCATTTCTAAAATGTGCTTCTGTTTTTCTTTTTTATTGCTGGGACTCTCCTGCCAACCTCAGCTCTGTTGTTTAGGTTAACCTGTCATTAATCTGCATATGATTAAGCCTTGACATCAATTTGACGTTCTGAGCATGGACTGATTAGACATTTGCTTGGATGATGATGATGGTAGTGGTGATGATGGTGGTGGTGTGTGTGTGTGCATGTGTGTGTTGGGGGGGGGGGGGGGGGCAGATGTACATGTGGATCTTTAGGTGAAACTGAGAACTGTTATACAAGACCACCAAGTAAAAGAAAGGTGCACTTTGGGGAAAAAAGATAATTAGCATGAATTTTTAGGGACTTTGGTTTCCATCATTTTTAAAGCGCCACCAGTGAAAATGAATATTGAGTTTAAAAAGCCTCAGAAGCTTCACCACAATTCTGCTGGATAGAACTAATATAAATATTATGAACTAACATTGTAGAATTTTGACTATATGGTTATTTCATCCATACAATAATTCAATATATGTAGTTTTTTTATCATAATGAAAATGCCATACTTTACATCCATTGCCATAATTAAGGCTGACCCTCAGTGATGAAAGCATATTTTAAAAACTTAAAAAGGCCGGTCATTTGATATTACAGGAAAAACACAAAGAATGCCTCTTTATAAGCAACTTGGGGAAAAAATGAGCAGATGCCCAGCGAAAAAACTCTGTGTATAATGTGTGTTTATTCAGATTAAAACTTGGAAGTTTCAGAGACCAAATTGTGTGTTTTGAGCCTGAACTGGGAGATCCAGACCTCTAATTTTCGAATTTAAGACACGTATAAGAGACATTTCCTTTGAAGAAAATGATCTCTTCACTCTTGCTTTGTTCTTTTGTTTACAGCACTTTATGCACGCAGACATGAGTGCTGATGTTTGCCACATTATAAACCCAGCTGCTTATTGATCCCACACACTTCCAACCTCAAGGACAACACCTTAACCTCAAGGTCATCGGGCCTAAAATAAAGCTTAGGGAAAGTAACTTAAACGTAGGAGCAAACACAGAAAAAAAAAAAAAAAACATGTTGAATTCCAAGACAGTTTAACATTTAAACCCCTTTGTTTCCAGTTTTTGAGCTGGGTTTCAAACAGCAGAGACAATAAAATGTATACAAACTCTACTCAATTACAGCATTTTATAATGCAAATCATATTTCCCATACTTGAATTTGGGCTTTAAATGTCACGTTTCTAATGAAATGAACTTTTTGGATATTAAAGCGAATTTAATGCCATTTAAAAAAAACCCATCCCCTGTTATTAAAACACGGTTTGTTTTTTTTCTTCAAATCATTTCAGCCATCACTTCCCTTGAGTTGGCATAATCGGTCATAATACCTCATTATTTTGATACAAAGTATTGGTAAAAAAAACAAAACAAAAAAAACCGTTTGCTTTATTGGTTAAATACTTACAGGTTGAAAAAATTGAAAGCATGTGCAGAAAGGGGGTCAAAATATTGGTGTAATCGTCGTTTTGTCAGTTGCTGTTTTTTTGTAATTACTATCAATCTTTTTTTTCCCCATCTCTTTTACATATAAACTGTCCTATACAAGTTTCAGAACTTACGTCTTGGAGGATAACACTCACAGAAGAGGCGGGGGTATTTCCATGCGCCCGCTGCTCTGCGTTTTCACAAAGCCGTTCACCCGTTGTCTTGAAATGCGGGCAGGTGTGTGTGTGTGTGTGTGTGTGTGTGTGTGTGTGTGTGTGTGTGTGTGTGTGTGTGTGCGTTAGGGGTAACAGACAGTAAAATCCGCATCGTTTTGTTCATTTACACAAAATACATTTAGAGTTTTATACTTAAAAACATGGCATTACGCTCATCAAATTGAACCTGACTGTGAGCTGCTGACCTGCCTGGTCTATAAGACAGATAGGCCCACTTTTCTTTTTTTTTTTTTTTTTAAGTGGTTGCTTGGGCCCGTTTTAATACACGTAAAATGATTTGATTTGGTTGCAGAGAAAATATCTTTTTGCGAAGCTGACGGAGCAACTATAGGGAAAGGGAAACAGTATAATAGACTTAATATTTATAATATTGAACTTCTCTTCTCAACAACAATGCTGTTGAGCCGAAATGATAAACTAGTAATAGCAAAAATGTCGGACTAAATTAAAGCCTGTCTGCATCCTATTTACACGCAGTGAAAGGTTAACCAAATTCTTTAATTCTCTCTTAGGGTCCCACGTATTTAGGACTTTATCCTCCCTAAAGAAAATAAATAGGCCTTGACTATTCCCACTGCACACCAGTGGGTTTGTAGTGACCTTATTTTAATGGGATTATCTGAGCCCATACTGATTTATATTGTCTCGACAGTAGTTCTTTTTTTTTTTCCTAAGGAGTTAAGCATTTTTGCGTCGTTGTTACCACCAAACCTTGCGTGAGAAACCAAATCTTCCAAAGATGGATCGCTCAGTGATCGGATGAAAGAAAACTGTGAGAGTATTATATCCTGCCCGACAGGAAAACTTCATACCGCCCGGTGGTTTTTTTTTTTTTTTTAGAAGAAAAATGCTCCCATTTGTGCCTCTGACTTTGATCAGCTTCTACTGAAGCTCATGTGGCGTGTGTGTCGAACCCTCAACCGGGACACTCGGACTTCAGCTTTGAAGTCCACGGGATCACAGGGGACCGGGTCCTTTGGATACGAGAAGCTGTGGAAGGCTATGAGAGGTGGACCTCGATGGTGGCCGGTGAACACGCGCCTGGGTTTCTTTCATGAAAATGAGTCACAAGATATTTCTGAAGATCTTTCTGGGGAAGTATACTGGCACAAAACAAAACAAACAAAACTTTCTCACACATCTCACTATTTGCTTTAAAAAGAAGCCCGGTGTATAGGCTTTTTTGATTCGGTTCAAAACAGTAGGCTTCGTTAATCTAGGCGACAGGGAGTCCACTTCGTTTTGCCTCCAGTCTCCTCTCAAATGAAGACCTGCTCGAGATAAAGCAGGTCCTCTGGAGTTTAGGGAATTACATCCCAATGTAACGTTAAAGATGTCGGCCGCCGAACGCTCGGGCGAGACGAGGGCGGGAAACTGCGCGCGGCAAAACGGGTGGGCTGCACAAATCATGCCTGGGGAAATGCAACCTTCTTGGTAGATGTTGTAGAGTTGAAGGGGATGCTTCACCTGGATGTCAACGAGAGCTCGATCAGGCTGCATCAAAACGCTCGCCGGTCATGTTCAGCTTCTGTGCTGTGTTTTGTTTTTCCCGTGAGCCTGAACGCCTCGGCACAGTTACAAAAAGGTGATCCTCCCGTCTAACCTCAGTAAGGCAAAGCTCAATGTTACCACGAAAAACACAACTTGAAATAGGAAGTGATAAAGTTAGACTTGGTCCATTGTAAACCCGATGGACCATCTCAGTCCGGCTGCATCAGCACTTGAAAAAGTGTCTCAGGACACAACGTGTGGGCTTGAACATGCCGCTCATGTCCCACCAGTGCTGTGAGAAAATGGTAGAGCTACTGGTCAGAACATAAAAAGAACTGTCCTGTTCGGATACAAGGCCAAAATATGAATGAAGAAACGAAAATGCTCTCAGACAGTGATTCTTCCTGTTCTCCAGTTCCTCTAGCAACTCTTAGCTTATACTATATAATAATAGAACATGTAATGGGCTGTTGATATGAGTATGATAAATAAATCTGTTTAGGTTGGACCGAAGCAAAGCTGTGGGTATTATTGGCCATGTCATAATATCACTAGACTCGCTTGCATCAAAATTAACTTGTTGTTTTGGTCCCTTTTCTAAAAACTGAAGCACAGAAACCTAATATCCCCAGACCTCGCAGATATTAGGCATTTCCTCTCTTCAATTGCAGCCGAGAATTGAAATGAAAAGAGACAGAAACAGAAACAGAAAAAATTTCAGGGAAAGAAAATAAGACACAGAGTTTCTTTTTCTCTGTTTCTCATTAGTTCCTCAGAGGAGTCAGCATCACTTCCTTTCTTTTATACAAGACTATAATAGCAGTAGTACCAGTGCATGCGTGAATCCAAATCTTAACAAGAAACGCGTGGCCACTGTTAAATCAAATAATAATAACATTAAACTAGGAAACCACTGACAAACTTTTGTCAGATAGCCTGCCTTATGTTCCTCATACACAAGACAGAGCAACATGTCGTGAACACGGATCCATGAGTTTCTCTCTCTTTTTTTTTTTTTTTTTTCTTTTTTTTTTTTTTTCCTAAGGAGTTAAGCATTTTTGCGTCGTTGTTACCACCAAACCTTGCGTGAGAAACCAAATCTTCCAAAGATGGATCGCTCAGTGATCGGATGAAAGAAAACTGTGAGAGTATTATATCCTGCCCGACAGGAAAGCTTCATACCGCCCGGTGGTTTTTTTTTTTTTTTAGAAGAAAAATGCTCCCATTTGTGCCTCTGACTTTGATCAGCTTCTACTGAAGCTCATGTGGCGTGTGTGTCGAACCCTCAACCGGGACACTCGGACTTCAGCTTTGAAGTCCACGGGATCACAGGGGACCGGGTCCTTTGGATACGAGAAGCTGTGGAAGGCTATGAGAGGTGGACCTCGATGGTGGCCGGTGAACACGCGCCTGGGTTTCTTTCATGAAAATGAGTCACAAGATATTTCTGGGGAAGTATACTGGCACAAAACAAAACAAACAAACCTTTCTCACACATCTCACTATTTGCTTTAAAAAGAAGCCCGGTGTATAGGCTTTTTTAATTCGGTTCAAAACAGTAGGCTTCGTTAATCTAGGCGACAGGGAGTCCACTTCGTTTTGCCTCCAGTCTCCTCTCAAATGAAGACCTGCTCGAGATAAAGCAGGTCCTCTGGAGTTTAGGGAATTACATCCCAATGTAACGTTAAAGATGTCGGCCGCCGAACGCTCGGGCGAGACGAGGGCGGGAAACTGCGCGCGGCAAAACGGGTGGGCTGCACAAATCATGCCTGGGGAAATGCAACCTTCTTGGTAGATGTTGTAGAGTTGAAGGGGAGGCTTCACCTGGATGTTAACGAGAGCTCGATCAGGCTGCATCAAAACGCTCGCCGGTCATGTTCAGCTTCTGTGCTGTGTTTTGTTTTTCCCGTGAGCCTGAACGCCTCGGCACAGTTACAAAAAGGTGATCCTCCCGTCTAACCTCAGTAAGGCAAAGCTCAATGTTACCACGAAAAACACAACTTGAAATAGGAAGTGATAAAGTCAGACTTGGTCCATTGTAAACCCGATGGACCATCTCAGTCCGGCTGCATCAGCACTTGAAAAAGTGTCTCAGGACACAACGTGTGGGCTTGAACATGCCGCTCATGTCCCACCAGTGCTGTGAGAAAATGGTAGAGCTACTGGTCAGAACATAAAAAAGAACTGTCCTGTTCGGATACAAGGCCAAAATATGAATGAAGAAACGAAAATGCTCTCAGACAGTGATTCTTCCTGTTCTCCAGTTCCTCTAGCAACTCTTAGCTTATACTATATAATAATAGAACATGTAATGGGCTGTTGATATGAGTATGATAAATAAATCTGTTTAGGTTGGACCGAAGCAAAGCTGTGGGTATTATTGGCCATGTCATAATATCACTAGACTCGCTTGCATCAAAATTAACTTGTTGTTTTGGTCCCTTTTCTAAAAACTGAAGCACAGAAACCTAATATCCCCAGACCTCGCAGATATTAGGCATTTCCTCTCTTCAATTGCAGCCGAGAATTGAAATGAAAAGAGACAGAAACAGAAACAGAAAAAATTTCAGGGAAAGAAAATAAGACACAGAGTTTCTTTTTCTCTGTTTCTCATTAGTTCCTCAGAGGAGTCAGCATCACTTCCTTTCTTTTATACAAGACTATAATAGCAGTAGTACCAGTGCATGCGTGAATCCAAATCTTAACAAGAAACGCGTGGCCACTGTTAAATCAAATAATAATAACATTAAACTAGGAAACCACTGACAAACTTTTGTCAGATAGCCTGCCTTATGTTCCTCATACACAAGACAGAGCAACATGTCGTGAACACGGATCCATGGGTTTCTCTCTCTGTTTTTTTTTTTTTTTTTGCACGTGTGGTATATGAACTCGTACCCGGTGAAATATGCCAGGAATCAACGAGACATTTTCTTATTGTGAAGGTATGTAACCATATTAGGCCCTGAGTCATCTCAACATGTCGGTGTGTGTGACTGATGAGCCTGTCGGACGGCATCATCACATTCGCTTGCACTCCACACACACACACACACACACACACACACTGGATTAAAAGAGTATCATAAACCTATGTCCTTAATAATAAACAGAGAGCAGAATTAGTGAAAATATATTTAATAATTAAACATAGCACAGTTACACAAAAGGAATGCAAAACAGATGAGTGAGAGTGGATCCTTAGAATATAAAGGGTAGACCTACTGCAAAGGTTTGAGTTCCCTCCTCAACACCAGCAAGTTCATCATGAGGGAATGCGCGGTAGGGCTATGACAAAAACACATGGCTGTTGGAAGATGTTGCCTTGTGTCCGTATTGGCGGGGCCTGCAAGTCCTTGGTTTGCACGAGGGGGTATCGGCAAACATCTTCTCCATACCAATATGGAGTCTGTTCCCATCCAAAAGATGCAGGGTGAGTGTCGCCGAGGTCCTGCACGTACAGAGTCAGATTATCTGCGGGCTGAGGCCCCAGTCACTCCTCCTGAGTGTTTTCTGAGTGAGAGCTTGAGCCCTCAGACTGACGGTCAGCGTCAGCCACAGACCGTTCCTGTTCAGAGAGCTGCTCACTGCTGGGGATGGAGTTCTTCTTTGGACGGCCTTTGGGTTTAGTCGGGGACTCCAGGCCTCCGCCCTGCAACACCTACAAGGTTGAACGTGAGCAGCAAACTCGGGTTTAATTTCAACTACAAACTGTGATAAATCATATCACATGCCCTCCAGTCAGTGGCCATCATAATGCAACACACCAAAAAAATTACAAATTAAGTTTCAGAAACTGTTTATTTATTCAGTTTTTTTCCCTAAATACTCAAAAAGTTTATATCCGTCGTTGCACACTGTACAGCCAATTTCATACAACCCAGCAAAAAAGTTGTTAAAGTATCTTCTGTGCAAACAACAAGGCCAAACTGAGTCGCACAGGTAACACGACTGTTGCTCTAATTTGGCCCCTTATGCATGCAGGGTCAGGTATACATCTCATTTTGAGTCGGTGCTCATTCATTTCACTGAACCGCCTATCCCACCAATATCTGTTGAAATACTGCACCAGAGAAACAATTCCCATCCCTTGTTATTGACCGCTGCCGTGACACCATCGTCCTGGTGGTTACCACCGCCACCGCAACAATATGGAATATGAAGGAATTACTCACAATTTTCTTCCACTTCATCCTTCTGTTCTGGTACCACGTTTTCACTTGCAGTTGACTCAGACCCAAAGACTCCGCGAGATCTATTCTGTGAGGAACAAATAAATCAATAAAATCAAACCGTTTAGACTCCAATTCGAGATCTTTTCAGTTCAATGTTTTGCCAACAAAACCTTTGTTTTTCTCTATGGGCAAATAAACAAATCTTGCAAGTTGTTTCTAATAATTTTGTGTAATAAACTGTCACATTCAAGTCATCAAAGCATTAACTTGGAGGGGGCAGTGGTAGCTGTTAGGTATTTACAGCTACCAACTGAGGCTTCTAACAGTTTCACTTTGCATTACAAGCCCATACTGTGTTTTCCAGATGAAAATACAGTATCACCTGCCATCAGGGCCCCCATTGAAAACAAGGATGTCGTGTCCTCCTTGTGTGTGTGTGTGCGTGTGTGTGTGTGCGCGTGTGCGTGTGTGCCTGTGTTCAAAATTGTGGGTTTTAGCAACATGGGGGAAGTTTGCATTCTACTGTTAAAAAAAAAAAAAGCTTGTCTTTTTCATAGCCGTTCCCAATCTTTCTAGACCCGATATGTTTATACATGTATAAATTAATGATTATAATGATGCATTTCCTGGCCATTATTTTTAGCCCGTTTACAGAAAATGTAATTATTTATCTATTTGAGAGAATCCAAATGATTCTAAAAATAGCGACCGTCTTTTGGGGCTTTTTCTGCCACATGCCAAATATTCTGAGCACGGCGGTGACCTCGGCGTTTTCTAAACTCCTGTTTGCAGCCCTGCTCATCGGTCTCTAAAGGGACTATGGACGCACCTATCAGGCGTAGAGAGATACTTCTGCTTCTCGAAGCGCTTCTCCAGGCCCATGAGCTGCAGCTCGGTGAACACGGTGCGGCTCCGGCGGCCCTTCTTCGTTTTGCTGCCGCCGTCGGCCCCGTGCTCCAGCTTCCCGCGGAGGTGCAGGTCCAGCGGCAGGTGGTGAGACGCCGCGCCGACCTGCAGGCCCGGCGCCGCGGACAGCAGCGGGGGGCCGAGCGGGGAGCCCAGCGAGCAGGACAGGGGGGACATGGGGAACTTGAGGAGGCTCGCCTGGTCGGCTTTTAGCACTAGAGACAGCGGGGAGCAACAGAGACACACACGGAGGGGGGTTTGTTTTAGAAACTGGCTTATGGTCCTTTTTTTAAATCTAGTTTAGGCTAGTTAGGATAGTATTGAAAGGAGGTGAATTCAGCAAATCAGTAAATTAGCGCATTTAATTTGACTAACACTGCTGGTTTGACCCGAGATGGGACTGTCCCTACGGTGGCCTAGAGAAATGATATCAGGCCGTACGGACTTATCAGGTCGGAGCTCAGGGCGCCCGTCGCTACGCAGGGATCCATAGTCCCTGAACCACAGTTGGGAGAATAAGAGGGAGACAAATCACAATGCATCTATAATAAAAAAGGACCTGGCAGTAGCCTCCACACTGACATCAAACAAAAACAGCAATGGGGCCTCATCAATGTGATGGACCTGAAACGTTAGAATAAGATACCTTTATTATCGTGGGATTATTATTCTTAGTTACGCTGTTTGTTTCTACATTTATTATCACGTTCGATTAAAAATCAAATCGTATTCAGCTTCAAGAATGCCTCTTTAATCCCAATATAATCCAGGGTTTTGGACTAATGTCCCATGATTTGAGTCGTGCTTAAACAAATCAAAGCCTGGCGTTCAGTGTCAGGCTTTTTTTTTTTCACAGACAATGGGATCGATGTCAAAAAGTCATCTAGGTGTAAACCCCTGGAGTTACAGTCGATAATCAGACGCAATTAATTTCACGGTCCGAGTCGGCGGTAGTTCCCGTCCCGCGGCTCGGCTCACTCGGGTGGCAGAAAAACGACCGCGCGATAGGTTGCATTTTAACGGTATAAACAAACTTTGGCCGCATAAACTTTTTTTTTTTTTTTTTTTTTTTTATGAATATGAGTAAATGTTATAACATCTCCGATTCGTGTAGGATTTTTTTTTCTCATGTGAGACGAGCGCTCAGGGAGCACGGGTCATCCTGAAGCCCGACAGAGAATCCACATTTTAGGCAGGCCCTTTAAAAATGTAGAAATATTAAAACCAAATTATTTCTGATTTTTTTTTTTTTTTTAGCCGTTGGGTATTTTTCCAAATGCAAATAAAAACGAGACACTTCCACTACTTGACAGTACAGTTGGATTTATCCGAGTTATTTCCACTAGCCGAGACTGAATCGATAATGTCACTTATATCTGACTGGTTGCTTAATTGTTACAAATCATTGGCAGTTGCTCCAGTCTCCAAAAACAAGCCTGCATGTGACGAATGTTAAATTATTTTCCCTCGAAAGACATGTTTTATCAGGCACAATACACCCACTGGCTCGCTCTACTGCAATTTATTATCAATCCTAATATAAATCAATAGTGTAAATAATATTAATCCGATATACTACTATATATAATCTGCCGTTCTTACATTTTTACAGCATGAAACCAGCCACACTGAGTCTGTTACTCATTCATTTTCTCACAGCCGCCTCTCTTACCCAGTTGGTTATGGAAAGGCCGGGCGGACAGCAGAGCTTGCACCCCGAATTTGAGGAGCTCCCCGGCCGGAGCCGACGCTTTGTGCTCCGGGTGATCAGTAAGGATCTCCTCGATCATGAAACTCCTGTAGCGATGAGTTCTGTGGTCGGGGTGAACTTCCGGAGGATAGTAATGCGCCCCCATGTCCAGAGGATGCTGCATAGTCTGGCTGTGCGGTCACTTTAACAGACACCAAGTGCTCACACCGATGATCGCTCCCCTCAGAGGCCCAGGCTGGCTGTCATATTCCCTCTGTGGTGCCTGTACAGTCCGGAGATCAGCGCCGTGGGTCAAAGTTATCCTCAGGTTCTGGAGCAAGCAAAACGACGGACACGGGCAGCCCAGACCTCTCCGCAACTCTGCGTGTCCTCTGCGGTATCTTACGTGTCACTTCGGGCCAGGCTTGGCTCTTTTCGGAGAGGAGATCTGGGGCCGGGAGCAAACCTCTGACCAAAAACGCCCGAGCCCGGCCTGGTTCATGCCCACTTTGCCGTGTGCGCGCCGCGGAGGTCGGAGCTATTTGTCAGCTGCAGGAGCGCGTCACCTTGGCAGTGGGTCGAGGAATACGCTTTGGGTTTTATGAGCCTCGTCGTGGCTCCACCTCCTTCTCGGGGTTCGTCCGCTGGTTGCTTTCATTGAGCTAAAGTTACACGCAGAGCCGCTCTCGTCCCGCGTGGATTTATATGCAAAGGGGGAAGGAAACAAGGACCTGACAGGACGGACATTTTCAATTGCCCTGCAGGTGATTTTGAAATTTATATAGGTAAGGTAAAGTTAAAATTAAAACAAGCATGAAAGCTTTGATAAATAATGCAGATATCAGGGCAGTGCATGCTTCATATTTGCAGTAGGCTGTTACATATAGGTTGCATTTGCACACAGTTCTGTAGTTTCATACGGGAGTTTGCAGTGTTTACAATAAAAATATATCTTTTTTGCCAGTGATCAAAAAAATCAGTATCCTTTTTTTTTTTTTTTTTTTTTTTGTCCGCTACTCAACACGACATGTGTTGCCAAAAGGTTGTGGATACGATGCAGAGTCCGTACAGACTGATCAAACTTCAGCTGATGGGTAGCCCATTAGTGTTCCACTCCAGGGTTGTGAAACCACTGAGGTATCTCAGAGGAAAACATAAAAAAAAAAAAAAAAAACACTTCGGAACACCTCTGGGATTTTTCCTTCGCGGTTATTTGGCCTAGAATTTGTGAAATATCTCCCACAGCATATTTTTAGCATGTCTCAGAGCTACTTTGAGAAAAGCTCTGGCCTTCTAAAGTAAACCCTGGGGCTGAAAACCTCAGAGAACCTTTGAATGTTTTAGAGTTTGCGTTATATTTAGATTAAAATTTTTTTTTTTACATCGTATTTTGTTTTTGTTCTCTTTAAAATATGATACAGCATGCAACAAACTATATAGGGGGCAGGAGCTAATGCGACGGATATTATAACAGCATAATAGCAGAATTTAGAGCAAGACACCCTGACAAACCTGTCAGGCTCAATATACCTTACTCAGTCTTTATTTTAACACAGTGGCGAACAGGTGTGAACTAAATAACCTAAGAATCACACGTGTATGTCCAAAACTACGATAAAAGCAACATAACAGTGCATGTTGTCGAGCAGGATTGTCAAGATATATGCAACTAAGAAGGATATCGCCATTTTAAGTGAGTAAAAAAGCACAGGCTAAAATGAGTAGATTTTACGTTTTAAACTACCACTACTTAATAAAAGGCACAATCTTTCAAGGAGAATTAGGACTTTATGTCCTATTGTTCAGAATCTCAAATCGTTGTGTCAGCTCATGACTAATAGTCAGCTGATGGTGAGGGCAGTTTTGAATGGGCATGTTTTATACGGTAAGTGTTTAATACTCATGGTATTATGAGTCCTTCGTGAGGATGTGTATTGTGTAACAGTGTGTGGAACAAACGGCGGGTTTCAGAGAGAAGCAAACCGAAACAAACCATGAAAAAACAAATTTGAAGTCAAAGGGTAATGGTGCTCAGATGAGTTGCCCTCGGTCATATATCTGAGGCGGGTCCAGGAATGATCCACGAGCAGCAATAATGAATTTGCTTAAGGTGATAAAAGTACATGTGGCCTGAAGTCTGTTTGTAAACTCCGGCTGGATCACCTGACATTGTTGGAACATACCTTCCTCTGGTGGTCGTCTCTGAGACTGCAAGGAGAATCATCTGCCGCTGTATCCAACAGTGTATCTATAAAATACCTCTGCACGCTATAGTGTGCGCGTTTCCAAACCATGTCAATTTGGTCAGACCCACCGACTGCAGAAGGAAAAGATTTTACGGTCATGTGCTTACGCACTGTATCGCATTATACAGAGAGGGGCTTCCAGCCTGCCCTTGTTGATATGAACGCCTCTCTGTGTAACGCCACAGGGTTCAAAAGCACCTCGAACTGCGGCTTCCAAAATGACCGTTGAGTTGAATCAACGATTCTTTAAAACGGTTTCAACAAAAACTGGAAATTAGAACCGTCACAAAGAAAGGACTCACTGCAGGACTGTTATATTAAACTGCGTTAGTGTTAGCTCGGTGTACCTAATAAACTGCGTATTTGTATATCTGTGTATTTATAATTTTTTGGTGTCATAGTATAAATTTTGACCTTGAAGTCCTCCCCCTTCCACTCCAAACTGCGTTTTGCTTATTGTTACTTCACATGGATGTTTGGGCTTCACTCTGCTGAATTACGTCTGTGCAGAGTTCAGTGTTTTCACATTCATCTGTTGAAGGAGGGAAGGTCTCTCTGTTTTCACCTTAAATCTTACTTTAACAAGTGTACCTGACAGGAGGTTCTGTGACAATTTTTGGTATTTACACGAGTGTGACATGTGACCTTGAAAACAGTGCACATAAACCGGGAATGGACTTTTCAGCAAAGTGCAGGACATCTTTGCGTCTGGCAGTTGAACTGTTGAAAAATGAACAACATTTGCATAGATTCTGGATTTTACCATGAGCTGGAAGGAGTGTGTGTAATTTTCAGAATTTTAACAAGGTGATTTAATGTTTTTGAGGAAAAAACATATCAGACACAAACTATTATTCGAAGCAGAGTATTTTATATGATACCTACTGTAACTTTTTTTTAATCTTTTTGCTTTCATGTTATTGTGGTCACGATATCATTCTGCTGCAACAAAAAGAATTTCTTGTACACATGAGCGCGGTGAATAGTGTCTGACTCTGTTAAGGATTTTTACTACCAGCTGGACTCAGTGTGGTTAATAACCTAGTGCCAATTTAAGCCTCGTCTTGCATATGCTTCCTGGTTTGGTCACTAAATATGCTACTCTGTGAATACTGTATAAATCACACCATCACATGATGCACGTTGTTTACCCTGCATAATATTTCAGTCCTCAACAACGGGCATCGCTCTGCAGCTTCCGTTATTCCCCTACCCTGCCATGTGAGAGTTGGTTGTTTGGACAAGTCACTGTACAGTGGCAGCCTGTCTTCATTTCTTTCAGCAGAAGGCCCTTATACAGTATAATGGTGTCAGGCCAGAGCAATGGGCCTATACTGTATGTCCCACAGAAAACCTGAGGTGACAAAGGCTCCCTTTGAAGGTATCAAGTCGCCTCTCTCTTTGGCATCCTCAGCATCAGTGTATAAGTTATTCTCTCAGCTTTTTAGAACCTGGTTTTGGGGCACTGTTATTTACACGATGGACTGAGCTCTTTGACTTTGTATAGTCATAGAGCGGTTCTAGCTTAAGCCCCACTAATTCCCTGGGCCTGTCCAGTAGGCGGATTTTGTAATTTATCCACGGAGCCCAGGCATGCCCAGGCCTGTTTTAAAAAAATACCAATAAACAATATGCTGACACAGACCTACTGGATCTTGTCCTCCTGTCCGGTCATCAGCCGCAATAGTTTGCCATCTTTCCTAATATCTTCATTGTGCGAAAGCAGCATTTTCTGCACCTGGCCAAGGAATGTATGCTGATAGTTCGCCTTTTGTCCCCAATGCCCAAGTATTAGGGAGGATCTGTTCTTTTTTTCTTTTTTGTTTCTCCTTGCTTACAGTAGTGTGTGACAATGGCAATGTACTAAATTGTAACTAGAGCATGGGGGGTGGTCATTCATGTTTTTTAACTTACTAACTTTTAGTTGTAACTTTTAATCACATCTCACTGTCTTTATCAGAAAAATAACTAACATGCAACCCAGTATAATTTAAACAAAGACTAATAAGATTATAGATACATTAAAATACTTTTGAAAGTAGTGGAATATATCTAATTTAAAGACATGAAAGATGCCAATAAACTTGATGTAAACAAATTTGATGTAAACATTTTACATCAAATTTCAAACATATCTTTATTACTCACTCATTAGAGTAAAAAAAAAAAATCAGATTAATGTACTGATTACAGTTGTATGAATATGGTTTATATGGATTATCATGCTAACTCTGGTTGCCCATACAACAAGCTCAAAAGCAGCCAGATGTCAGCTCGGCATTCTTAATTTTACTTGTGAAATCTAAGAGGAATTTTTTATCGGATTAAGGATATCTCTTTTTGCCACCAGATCCACATTGGGAGTTGATACAGATTTGCGTATAACTGTTGAGATGTAAATTCAGGATAAATTCCAACCAATGTATTGTACCAGAGAAGATTCTAACAGCTGGTTTTACTGGGATACAGGAAAGATCAAATACAGAAGTTATCTCCTTTTCACAGTCATGTGATATGGATAGATCACCGACCTGAACGATCTTATCGCAGCCGTCTACAACAAATTCCTTGGATTTTATGGCTTGGTTTTTGTCCTGACATGCAGTGAAGATTTTGGGACCTTATATGCGCACACGTGTGCCCTTCTTTGCCGCTCGTGGACTCCAGTCAAGTTCAAGACACATCTCAAGGATAATTAAAGCAAACACCTGAGCACAATTTTGAGTGCCACAGCAACAGCATCATTTTAATAAAGGGCCACTAGGCTGCACCAGAGGACTTCATAAAAGATTTACTTGCATCAGTCTTCTCTTTTTCTCGGGGATCTTTATTACGACAGGCAGGTGCAGCAGAAACAGTATGTCAGTAGACTGAGCACTGGTTGTTTTAATGTTAAGGAAGAAAGTCGTTTCTTTGAAAGACATTTACCTCATTGGATAATTCAATCATACACATTACACAAAACAGTGCCCAGTTTTGGTAGAATCTATTGAAATCTGTATGTGAAATTACTGAATCACTGTTACAATGGCTTATGTAATATCTCAGAAGGGTTGCTGTAACCTTTGTCGCCAGACTGTCCAGGTGTGAAGACTGTAGTGTCTGGGTTTCTTGAGATGCTTATTGTAAACTGTTCTCACTGGAATTTTTTATTCAGAAAAGAGACTGATTATAACGTTGCAGTTCCTGCAGCTTGGCATAGTAGGCTGTGGGAAGAACGACTGGTTAAGCAGATTCTATGATGTTTCTTGCGTGTGGCGTCTTTTTCCTTGGCTAAGAATAAATACATTCATTTAAGACAAAGGAGACTGACCAGAGAGTTTTTTTTTTTTTTTTGTTCATCATGAGTAAATTACATCTTCATATGTCAATATATTTCCAAATGTGTTAAGATGTCAATTCTACATGAGGGTTAGAAGAACCAGTGGTGTAAAATAAAATGCCATTAAGCACCCAAAAATAAGGTCATTATATACACAAATGTCATAGACTCAGACCATAAAAGAGTTTTTAATTACTAAAATATGTTTTATTTATGGACTACTAGGATTTTAAAATAGTTTAAGAAAAAATAACAAAAGAATGAAAAATTAAGGATCAGCGTAAAAATCAACAAAAATACAGATATAGAGTTTTTACAGGGCTATGAAACAGAAAATAGCTGTGACCTGCAAATCTTGTTTTCAGTTTTCTGTGGAAGAAAAATATAAATACAATTTTATTCATACAAAGCCTTCAATATTTTTGATAAACATATGTATTATGAAAATCAAATATCAAAATTAGGTTAAAATAAATGTATCCAAACTATTAGCATATCATAATAAAAGTATGCTGAGCCATGTCTATGGTCACATGACGTAACTGAACCGTTCCACATGACATGTCAGGTTGCTAAATTAGCTAGCAGGCTAGCTTTGCTTAGCTAACCAAATTATGAGGCTAGTGGGAAGCCCCGACTTGGTATTTGTCAGCGATAAAACAATCATGGCTTTAGAGAAATGAATCTACTATGTCAGAAAATCTAAAGACAGCTCCGGAGTCAGACGACAGGAAAACGGTAAGTTAGCCCCTCTGTAGCCACCGTGCTAGCTTCAGCTAACACAGAACAGTAGCTAATTAGCTAGCGTTAGGTCTTCAACTTGCAGCACGAACACCACACGTTACATAGAGCAGTTAACGTGATGTTAGTCTTTTCTCTGTCAGAAGAAGGCTTGTGACTTTCAGATGTGACAGTACAACTACAGCTAACACGGTTTCAGTGAGCTGTAAGGGCATAACATATGACCTAAATCAGCATTAAGTGTCTTTAATAAAAGGGCTGACAGTAGTGCAGCTAGTAAGTCGGAGAGCTGCTTGGTAGCCGAGTGGAGTGGCCAAACTTTGGTTCGTATTCGCCGGCACACGGAGATAGTCAGCGCTAAGCAACCTGTCGCAGCACGCCCATCAACAACCTCGCTTCCCTGCCACAGGCATGGGGGGTCTCCCCCCTTGACACTTGAGTCCGCTGTCAACACATTTTCACCGGCAGTTAGAGGAAGTAATCTCTGGAGTGTCACTATAAAGAAGGGGAATTCATGCCCTGTCTTGTGACTTTAATATCATTCTTCACTCTCAGCAAAGTGGGACACCCATACTTGGAGTTAAAAGAATGAACCCCTTCGGCCATTCTTCTGTTGTGCATGCACCAGTGTGCTCTACCTCACAATCGTCTGTGACTTGAATGAGAGTATGCAACTCTGTATCCGAGATTTATGAATACTTTTGCTCCTATAATGTACAGTATACCTAATAATCAAAGCAAAGATGTAACTACTATTAAAAAGATAAAATAAATAAATAAATTGATGCAGAATGATGATTATTATTATTATGATAAGTGTCCAAAGTCTCAATTTACTGCTCACTGTAGAGCAATCTACCGAGCATCTTGTTTACAGGGATTACAGAGTGAGTGAGTAAGGGAGTGATTTTAGGCACAATATAGAATGTCTCCTGTTAACGAATCTTGTAGTTTACTTGGATGTTGAATATTTTGTGCTTCATTTGCTTTGTTCAGTGGATTACCCATTGAGAACACCTGTTACTTAACTGTAAAGGGGGGGTAACGTTACATTTCCATTCAACAAAATTTCCCCACACTTATTAATGAGTATTAATCAGGGCAATCAGAAATCTTAAATTGTATATGAGAGTGATGCTACACTTTGTAGTGTAGTACTGTGATAATGTACCAAAAATAATGAGGAAACACACCAGAATAATAACTTATCAAACCAAAACAGGAAACGCTTGCTTAAATTCATCCATTATAAGGAGAAGAAGTGAAGGAGACACAGAGCAAGATTCGTTGGATCGAAGTCTTCTGTAAACAGAAGATTAAGCGATGTATTTTTCATGATGTACTTATACTACTTGTTAAATATTAGAGCTGAATTGACCAGTCAATTAACTGATTAGTCAATCTACACAAAAAAGTAATCGGCACGGGTTTTGATAATCAAATAATTGTTGCAGTAATTTTTCAAGCAAAAATAGGGACAAAATGCCAGTCATCCTCTGGTTGCAGTTTTTATCCGATGTGAGGTTTTGCTTTTTTTTTTGTGTCATAAATCTTTGTAAATGAAATATTTTTATGTATTGGACTATTGCTCAGATAAAACAAGACATTTTAAAGGGTTTTGAGCATTTAAGGGCAAGTTCTAATGAACATTTTTTTCAACATGAATAATTTAATGGATTAAAGGATTAATGGATAAAAATAAATAAAATTAATCTGTAATGAAAATAATCATTAATTACACCCCTACTGCATTTACTCAGTAGTTTTTTTAAGTTCCTGACCCTACTTTGCTCATCTTGACCACTGAACAGACCTACACATGTGTGTTTAAAGGAACACTTTTTGGACATTTTTTAAGGCATGGCTGTAATTCTGCTGTCTATTATTTTCAATTTTGAGGCTTCATAGCCTCAAAATTCCCCTCACTCTGGTATCTACTTGTTTGACATATGGGTGATGGGAAATGACACTGGGCATGTAAAATAATTAGTTAAACATATCGATAGATTTCTAATTAGTGGCTGATAAACACCTGGATGCCAAGTGAGAGCTGATTTGCCACACAATAAATTCCAGTGGTACTGTTTAGCACGAGATTCTGCTCATTCCACTGTGACAGATAGCCGTGCTGTGGTATTCTGAAGGCTGTCTATCCCGCCGGTTTGCCTGTTGTGTGATTAGTACCCCTTTAGACACATTAAAATAGATTAAACACGGTGTTAGGAGCACCATCTTGTCAGCCGTATTGCTTTAGTAGCACACTCAGTGGAAATGACTCTCACATCCCACACTCATAGGCAGCATCTCAGAAAGATCATTCTCGGCCTTCACACCATCTTTCTCACATCCAACAACACACTGGCTTCCCAGTGGACATGAGCTTATCGGTCCACCACAAATGTAAGAAGCGTTGTGGTGAATTTGTTCTTCATCAGTGGCTAAGTGAACAGATTTAATTGTGGTCATTATATTATCTCTGTTTCATATAACTGTTAATATTTGATGTACCAGCATCACATTTGTCATGAACACCTTCTCATTCACCAGTTTGTTATCAAGAGCTTCCTTTAAACAATGCTCCAGCTGAACTGATTGGATAGGCTTCTTTCCAGCTGTAATTTTAGAAACACTTCAACCAAGTGTCATACTAGCTTTAGCAGTTTGTAATGAGAAGTGTACATTACAGTGTAAAAGAATTCCAAAAACAGTTGTGGATGGAAAAAGACAGGCTTTAACTTTACACTATCTGTTATTCTCAGACTACAAGAGCCTTACTCTTAACAGAAGAGGCATTTTGACCTAAATGTTGCCTGTCTCAGAAGTTGTAATAGATACAATGTCACCTTTTTACAAGAAAATAATGATTAGTGGATAAAGCACTATCCCAGCCTAAGTATACAAAGTCTTATTTTCAAATCGTGCCCCACCCTTGCATCAAGTATTACTCCTTAATATACAAAAATACTTATTTATAGATCCCTTGATCAGTAAAAGTCCACATACGGGTTCAAAGAATATATTTCAGCTTGAAAGCCCCACACACTGAACACCCACACAGGTGTTCTCACTTGTGGTTGATTAGACCTTTCTCAGGATTGTGATTGTAGCTTTGTTCAGACTGCAGGCAAATCCAGTTTGGTTCTTAAATCAGACCTCTAGGACAGACGGTCTGCACCCTTATTTGCAAGTGATCAGGTTGGATTTGTGCGTCCACATCACCAACCGTATCTGCATGGATTGCTGTGGTGACAACTTGGGCATAGCTACGCTGGTGGTGCTGCTTTCCAAAGCGGAAGCATGAAAAACGAAGGTCCATCATCTCGCCCTCAAAAGAACTTATTTCAGTATCTGTCCACAGACTGTTATACTCTCTGAAAGCACTCTGCTAGCAGCAGAGTAGCAGCATGGATTCTACTCACTCTGTCGCTCAGAATTTGACGTAGTCATCATGTGTTGCATTGCGAGTGGCGCGAATGACACATTGAAATCTGATTTGAGCAGTCAGAGAGTCCGAACTTAGATGTGTGTATATATAGAAATCCAATTGGAATTGCATTTCAGAACACCTTCAAATGTGGTTTGGATCTGATTTGCAAAAGTTTCATTTCATGTGTTTTTTTTTTGCCGTGCAGACTTTCAAAATCAATCTGAATACAATCTAGATATGCCAAAAATTTCCGTTTCACCATGGCTTACTAGCAACACCAGTCAACAGTCAAAATGACTGCTGTGTTAAAGAACAGTTTGAAATGAAATTTGTATCAGAGTTTCTACACATAATATTTTGTTACATTGATTGAATTATTTATTGTTAACAAATAGTGTGTGCAAAAAGTAAATAAACATTTCTTTAATTTGGCATTTTCAGGTTGCAGAAAATTGTACTGTTTCTGCTTTCAGTCTCCAAAAGCTGATTACGGATCTTAATTCAGATTCAGAAGTCAGATTTTACCTCATATAGACTCCTTGCTCTTTGATTAAGCCATCCCTAAATTACTTTATCAAAGAGGAAGGCAAAGAGCAAAGGCCAAGGAATCTTTTGCCCATCGAAAAGTTAGCATGTGAAGTACACTGACCATGCTCAATTGTTAATGGGACACACTGAAAAGTAAAGGTGCAAAGTTTCACTCTTGCAGCACTATTTACCACAAGTGGTGAGGGCCATAAGAGCTCTGGGTGTAACATGAGAAACAATTGGTCTCTGGAGTTAATTTGACACTGGGAAATCTATGCGACACAAGTCTGATATCAGGCTACATAAATCAGATGTGCAAGTTAAGAAGTATTGCTCTGGAGCTGCAAATTAGCAGGTGGATGTGTTTGCTTGAATAATTGAAGCGTGGCATCAGCCTTGTAAAATAGGAGGAATAGGCCAAATATCTAATGGAGTTTAAAATACTCTTACTGGTTGCAACTCAGAACTTATTGAAATGGGGTTCGATGAGGTCATATTGGTGGTGGCTCATCTTGAGACTCAATTTGGCCTGTGTGGGTGCTGGTGAAGTCAGTATGGTTTGTAACTCAGCACCTTGGATCTCGTACGCACTCCTCGCTCCCACTGTTGTCCCCAGGCCACACCCACCTGCTCCCAAAGGTAGAGTGGTCAGACTGACACATGAGCTGCTGACTTGTGGCTCCATTTGCACATTTCCCTCTCTCCCCCGGGTTATCCTGCCAGGCAGCGCTGCTCACGCTCCTCATATCTCCTCATTTGTGTGCGCACCTTGTGACTGTTTGCATTATCAGCACAACCAAAGCTTATACTTGTAAGCAGATTTTTTTTCTTTCTTTTTTTTTTTTTCATTTTCCTTTGACACAATGGTTATTCACACCTTTCAGCCCCCCCCGCCATGGCAGCTGGTGTCAGCATACTGAGTGACCTGCCTTACTCCATGACTGGAGCCTGCAGTGGAGAGATCAGCACAGACATGGAGACAGGTAGGAGAGCTCTACAACACTCAAACAACAAGAGGTGGTGTTTTCGTAATGACTGAAGACTTCAAATGATTTGAGTCAGTGAAGTTAAATTGCCTTTTTATATAATGTTGAAGTTAAAAATTAACATGAAGTCAGACACAATTTTTCTATAATCTGGTTTATGCGCTGGCACTGTGCAGGGCAGCTTTAGAAATGAAACAAAACTTTCAGGTGAAACACATGGTACCTTTTATCTCATCTGTTTGTATACAAAAAATATTCTTTGTCATGAAAATGAATGTTAATATGTGGCTGGATTTTATATTTTATTTTATATTTAGGTTTACTATAAATTGAAGTGTAAGGTCTGCAAGATGGATATAGTATACTTCAGACCTGATGAATGCGTCAGCATGTCTATTATCGGAGAAGTATCATTAGTTAGTCTGGGCTAAAATTGTTAATGGAAAGTTTCCTTCAGTTTATCTGCCATGGAAAAGATCGTCTGGAGTCAGTTTCTTGAGTTGACCATCTTTAAAACTTGTGCTTATTAGAGAATAGCCACAAACACACAATAAATCTATTTACATATATTATATTTTTAAGTGCCGTAATTGGCTAAAAAGCCTGATCATAATTGCCTCTAACTGTGGGCTACATATTGTAAGTAGAATTTGTTCTGAAATATTCTCTCAGTTCAAATGTCTTGTCTGAATCTTTGAGTTATCCTAATACTGGCTTTCTAAAATATTTCATTAATAATTTCAGAGGAAAATCTGGTACTAACTGTAAGACTAGCAAATAAGTCAGTTCATTGAAAACATGCTAACAGGTAAAACAGAAGAGAAGTAATGAATGTGGCTGGTTTTCACTGTATTTTGTGACAATAACTTGTGCAGCCAGTCCTCTAATGCTTTCTGTAGTTGCATCTCTATCTCATATTTGCTGTTTGTTAGTCTATCTGCTGCTCCCCCACACCGAGAGCCTCAGTGAGCCAGCAGTTTAATTTCACCTTTTGTCTTCAATTGGACTGACCGCTGAATTGTCGAATGGGCTTCATCTTGTCTGTATTGTCTTGTCTTAGATACAAGTCGTTAGTAGTAGTGATATTTGAAAATATATGAGCTCCAAGTCCATAAAACAATTTAGTAAATCCAGCTGGTTCCAGGTTTAAATGTGGATTTTCTAGTGTTTCTTGGTTTCAATTAACCATTAACGGAACCTCATCAGACAAAATAATCAAATTTACAAAATAATCAGTTTCACTTTAGGCTTTAATCATTTTCAGTGGGCATTTGCTGTTACTTTAATTTTGACATCTTCTGGAACAATATATACAATTAATATATTAAGAGAAAAAGACAATGGAAAGGTTTACTTGTTATGAAACTAATCGACAAACTTAGCCCTGGAAAAATACTAGTCCTTTCAAAAAGATGTTTCATAGTGTTTTCAGCCAAATGTCACATCCCTGGGCATTTTATGTTATGTAAACCACTTGGCTGTTGCCGATCTAATCAAAAGCAGAAAGAGGTGTTTCATTGTTACCACTTGTTGATGGTCTGTTCAGGGATGTACACCACCAGATGTGTGGCCTTTTTAAGCAACCAAGTATGGCATTTTCCTCTTTCAGTTACAAGCCGTCTGCCACAGATCTATGTGTGCAGCATTCGCCCCCATCTGCCTCCCACTGACGACTTTGGAGATGGTTGTCATGGTGACACTTCAAATGCTGCTGATGAACTGATGGGCTGTATTTGCCTCTCTTTTTTTCAATGGGTGATTGTTGTGCGATGATTCACCATGGGCGCAGAGCTGTTGAGTCAGGAGCCTTGTAGTGCAGGTTGCAGCACAGCCTTCACTGTAAAATGCAGCAGCACAGAGGACGGCACTCCTTAGCCTGGGAGATGATGGCAAGTGTGAAGAGGCATGACCGTAGGCATTCGGCCTCGGACATCCTGCTGAAGGTCCTGCAGTGCAGACGCAGTTCTGCCCTGGAGATCCTCTCCTCTTCCTCCCACAGAGTCATGGTGGCCGTCAGCGTGACCCAGCCTGAACCTCCATCTGAACGCAAGGCCAGGAGATGTAACCACACTGAAGAAATAACTAGTATTTTAACATTTAAGGGTTTGATAATGATTTTAGCTGCAAGGAAAGCTCAAACTTAGCACTGATGAGTATTGTCGAATCGTTCTTATGTTTTGTTTTGTTTTTGTTTTTGTTTTTTTTCCCCCAGCCAATGCGAGGGTTCCCACAGCAAAGTACACCAAGATGGGGGAGACCCTGAGGCACGTCATCCCAGGTCACATGCAGTGCTCCATGGCCTGTGGAGGGAAAGCCTGTAAATATGAAAATCCCTCTCGCTGGAGTACTGAGGAGCAAGCTATTAAAGGACTCTACTCGTCCTGGTACGTTGGCTAGTCTTACCAATACCTTTCACACAGCCCTCATTGTTCATGTGCCTTTTCCTCTGTGCTGTACTCAGTTAGTATGGTTGACTGAACATCAATAGCTACATGAAAAGTCAATACATTTTTCTTGGTTTTTGCTTTGCACTGTGATAATATCAAAATGGAATAGTTGAACAAGTCAGATTTTTAGTTTCAGTGCACCAGTATGTTTGCAGGATCTTTGGCTATCTCTGTTGGTATCTTGAGGTCTTGAAAGTTGTGTTTTTGTTTCACTTATATGACAACCGCTCCTAACTTGTCATATTCTCCATTTACAGGATTACTGACAGCTTGCTAGCTATGGCAAGGCCTTCCACTGAAATCATAGAGAAATATAATATAATTGAACAGTTTCAAGGGTAAAGTAGTCCCCTTCTTTCACACATTGTTAGAATTTAAAATATTATTTGGATTTATTTTTTGCCAGTCTTTATTAACATTTATATTAAGATTGAAATGAAGATTGGTTGTTAAATGGTTTGCTCCAGCTGTCTTACAGTCCTGATTGAAATTATTGACACCCCTGAACTTTTTAGTACAGAATTTAGAATATCTTCAGAAATAAATGCAAGTTAGCTAATTTTGTATAATTAGAATATTTGATAAATGTCCAAAGTTACAGAACAAAAACAACAAAATGCTTTCATTCAGTGAAATAAAAAATACAGGCATAAAATGTACACTTGATACACTTATGTGAACCCTTTTGAAGAATTTAAGACCTGGGGGTAGAGAAAAGTGTCTGAGAGCATCAGAAATGCTATTTGGCAATCTCCAAAGATCTTGAAATCCCTGTTTCAATAGTTCGTAATGTTATCAAGAAGTTTCACAGTCATAACACTGTCATAATCCCATTGAAAATCTTTGGAGAGAGAACAGAGAAATCTGCCTTTGCAAAAAAGACTCCTGCAAACTTAAAAGAGCTTGAACGCATAGCAGTGGAAGAGTGGCAGAAGCTACCAGCAGACAGGTTCAAGAAGCTTTAACATGGCTACAAGAAATGTTTAGAGGCTGTCATTGTTGCCACAGGTTATGTAATCAAATATTGGTGAAGGGTGCCAATAATTGTGTCGGGGACATTTTTTTGTATTATTTCACTATCATGCAAGTTTTATTTTTTCTTTTTTGTTTAGTAACCTTACACATTTTATTGAAATATTTTGAATATATTTTAATTTTTTTTTTTAATTTTTATTTTATTTCTGAAGATGTTCTAAATTCTGTACTTAAAATTCAGGGGTGTCAATAATTTCAACCAGGACTGTATGTTCACCTGCAGTACTGTCAGATGTCAGTGTGTACATATTGCTGTGAATATATGTGTTGTATTGACTTGTGGTAAGTGTTGTGAATTGCTCTGTATGCTGACTCGAACTTGTTTCTGGCTCAGGTGTGGTTTGAAGACTGTCATTAACCTGCAGCGGCCTGGAGAACATGCTAGCTGTGGTAACGCACTGGAGCAGGAGAGTGGTTTCACTTATCGACCTGAGACTTTCATGGAGGCAGGAAGTGAGTCTTTATATCCACCCTCACCAACACACTGTAGACTTTTTAAAACAGGACACAAACCAATATGCATAAGAAGTATGACTTAGAGGCTCAGTAGGTGATTGGATAAAAAAACAAAATCCTGGATATCATCAGAGAGATGTTTTTGAAAATTACTGTTATGTAAATGATTTCATACAATAAGGTCATGCTAACCTTTATTTTTAATTACAGTGCATTGAGAAAGTATTCAAACCCCTTACTTTTCACATTTTGTTATGTTGCAGCTTTATGCTAAAATAATTTAAATTATTTTTTTCCCTCATCAATATACACTCTATAGCCCCTAATGACAAAGCAAAAACAGAATTTAAGAATTTTTTGCAAATTCATTAAAAAGGAAAAACTGAAATATCACACTGACATAAGTATTCAGACCCTTTACTCAGTACTTGGTTGAAGCACCCTTTGTAGCGATTACAGCCTCAAGTCGTCTTGGGTATGATATGACAACCTTTGCACACCTGGATTTGGGGATTTTCTGCCATTCTTCTCTGCAGATCCTCTCAAGCTCTGTCAGGTTTTTGCTTTGATAATCATTTTCAGCTTTGAGACCTTATTTGGACAGGTGTGTACCTTTCCAAATCATGTCCAATCAATTGAGTTTACCACATATGGACTCCAATCAAGGAGTAGAAACATCTCAAAAATGATCAATAGAAATGGGAGGCACCTGAGCTAAATTTCAAGTGTCCTAGCAATGGGTCTGAATACTTATGTCAATGTGATATTTCAGTTTCCATCCATTCATCCATTAGCTATAGTGCTTATCCATCAAGGTATCACTGGGGGACCCCTTGATGCATTAAGAATATATATTGTCAAAATAAGGTGTAATTATGCTGTAACTTTTTAAAAGCCATAATTAATCGACATTATTATAGTTTTTTTTTCTTGATCTGATTAAAGGCCCAGAATAATGCTTCAAAAACTAAAGTCGTTTCTGTTAAATGTTGTTACAGACAGTAACACAATAATATGGCTCACCTAACAAGCTAGCTTCATGGCAATAAAACATGAACTTGTCTAATAAAATTCTTCAGATGGCATACTTCAATTAGATATTTCCCTCTCTCTCTCTCTCTAAACTGTATGAATACCTATCAGCATTAAACACAGTTATCTATAAATGTGTATATAAATTAAACAAAGCAATGCCTTGGTTGTATTCATTTTTAGGATAGTTTAATATGCCACTTGTTCTATTAAAACCATTATTTTTTTGGCTGGACCGCAATAGTGGGGGCAGCCCTATAAACGCAAATTTCCGTGACTGACTTACTTATTGACTGAGCGATTGATGAAATTACACCATTGGTCAGTTAAACGCCACGTGAATAATTGCTGGAGTAACAACATTGGTCGTTGCGCTTCCAAAATGAATTGGCACAAACAGTTTCTATTGTGTCATTGGAGGGGAGCTTACAGGCAGTGTTGCCATCTTAGAGCCTTTATCACTAGATTTACTGACTTAACACGCTTGTAGCAAATTTGCTTTACAAAAACAAAGAGCAACAAATCTAGCAACTTTCTGGACAAACCTTAGCAACTTTCCATAGTAGAGATTCGCAAGTATTGTCCTACAAGCGCGAGGTTGGGATTTCCCTCCGCAGACACACTTTGCTATGGGTCTCATTCAACTGACCGCATATCAGCTGACACAGACGTGAATGAGCTTGTAACTTTCTCTCTGAGTGATCATTTTACGAGTAAATATAGCCGAAATCACAACACACCTATTGTCTTTACCTTACGTGTGTGGTGATTTTGTCAGATGACTTTGCAGTTATAAAACCAGGATTTTAGCAGAGCAGCAGCTTGGAAATGGGTTGGAAGTGACTGCTGGTTAACATGTAGTCTTAATGGGTTGCGTTTCAGGTAGTGTTTCATTCTTGTTCCGCTGTCTGACAACAGAAAAACATGAAAATGAGAACAGCTTTACTGGGAATTTGGATGTATTAAATACTGTATATGTGAGCACAGACAGTAGGAGAGTAGCAAACAGCAAAATGGTGGTCAAGCCATATACTTGGTTTTGACCTAGTCTTGTTTTTTGAAGTATTGTTGCAGCTTCTTAGGCTGCAGTGCATTCTGTGTTTACATTTCCAATGGCCTTCTAATTGGATGCTAGCTGGAGATGTTTCTGAGCAAAAGATTTACATATTAGTAAGGACTTTACTACCTGAGACCTTCCTTATTAGTAGTAGCCTCTAAGAATGTAGTGAAGACTTAACATGTGCACTAAATCATAGATTTATTTATAAATAAGTGGTGCAACCCTGGTCTCTGTTAGAAAGAGAGAGAGCTCTTTCCACATTTGTACAAGGCATAGAGGTATAGGTATAAAGGTATAAAGACTGCATGACTAAAGAATAGTGGTAAAAGATTAGTCTTTATGGAACACATTTAATCTGTATCTTGGTAATTTACAAGAAAATGCGTAGCAGTTGTAGGTATTAGATAAGAGACTAAGGTAGATTTAACATTTTCCTCAGTATCATCAATGTTGTGTTTTGCATACATGTGGAACATGATGTGCTCCTTAGTAACCGAGTAATTAACGAGGGATTTCACATATGTAATGTCTGTGGAGGGCTGGAATCTCAATTCATCGTCCTAACAAGCTCTCTTGAGATCTTTACCTAAGTCACCTCATTAAAGCATCAACTGCATTTTGAATAGGGCTGTCTTCAATTTTACACTAAAAAAAAAAAAAAAAGCCTCCAGTATGAACACTGACTTGTTACCTTGCTGTAGGTCTTTATCATGCACAGTTTTTCACACTCCAGTTTTATGAATTTACAATTCTAAAGAGCCCCTTTCAGACATGCACCTCTTTATGTAAGTGCTTTAGAAATTTAACATGTTGGTCTCATGTCTCAGTAAGCACCAGAGTCACTTTTACGTAAAAGTCAGAACGGCTGTCTCACTAGATTGGACATGTAACATTTCTGTATCACTGTCAACATGACACAAGTCTGAATTGAATGCTGTCAGATTAAATTAAAGGCAGCACAAGGTCAAATATGCACAGGGAGATTCAAAAAATTTAATGTTCTACCTTCATCAATCACTTGAATACATTAATTATCTCAATCATCATTTCTTATGCACAAAGAAGATAAAATTCCTTTTAATAAAGCAGGAAATACTGCAAAAGAGCCTATTTTAAGTTGTTCAGGAGATTTTTATTCTCAGATCTATCGCCTGTTTTATAAATCAGTCCGTTTCCAGGCTACTGCATATGTGAAAAAAGGTGTATAAAGCTTTTTGTCTCTCCAGAAAGAGCTGTGTGAAATCTGATAAACGCCCTCACGAGATGTCTCTTGAGAAAAAAATATGCGAGTTTGGAATTAGAAAGAAGTTAGCTTGCCAGAGTAAGCAGTGGGTGGCATTGTAGGTAATGCAGGGACCAGGTTTTGACAAGGAAGAAGAATTTGTCTCTGCTGCATCGATTTTTATCCTTTTTGGAACTCTCCATCATGAGTCAGACAATCTTATAGGAGTGCAATTTTAAATTGGAGTACTCTTTTAACGTAAAAGACACCTACTTTATATCTGAATGGAAAAAAAGCCCTTACTTTAACAGACAGATGAAGTCAGCGATGCTACGTGTTCCATGTCTGAAATTGCCGTAGGAACATATTGAACAGCTCTAAATTCAATCCTCTGGATTTGTGTATTTCAGTCTATTACTACAACTTTGGCTGGAAGGACTATGGTGTGGCATCTCTGACTACAATCCTTGACATGGTGAAAGTAATGTCATTTGCTGTCCAAGAGGGGAAAATGGCAATCCACTGCCATGCTGGTCTTGGAAGAACAGGTTTGTAACACCAGCAACTTGGAAACTCTCTTAAATCATCATGTATGCTTGCAAAATATCAATTTTGTATTTTATTTTTAATTTTTTTCATTTAGGTGTGTTGTTGGCCTGTTACTTGGTCTTCACTTCACGGATGAGTGCTGACCAAGCCATACTGTTTGTGCGAGCCAAGAGACCCAACTCCATCCAGACCAGAGGGCAACTGCTGTGTGTCAGGGAGTTTGCCCAGTTCCTGGTTCCTCTCCGAAGCGTCTTCTCCTGTGCAGAACCCAAAGCGAGTGCAGTAACCTTGTCCCAATACCTCACTCGGCAGCGCCACCTGCTGCATGGCTACGAGGCTCGGCAGATGAAGAATGTGCCAAAAATTGTCCAGCTGGTCTGCAGGCTCCTCATTGACATCGCAGCTAACAGACAAGTAGTGATCGAGGGGGGTTGGCTAGAGATCCCCGACCTCACAGCAGAGGTAGAAAAGACTGTGTCCCAGCAGGCCCTCCAGCAGCTGGGGAAGGAGATGAGAGGGAAGGGGATTCCTGTCCCACCTTGTTTATCTCATCCTCTCGGCCTACCAGCTCTGCAGTCAAGACCCTTTAACGATCAGCCTCTAACCAGTGATAATGACCTTGACCCTCTGTGGAGGCAGCAGAATGTAGAAAGCCCTCTAAGATCTTCTCTGTCTAAAAACAGGAGCCTGAGCTACAGTGATTCAGTCCTTCACAAACTTGGACCACAGCAGCACCATTTAGGAAATTTGAAGAGCAACAAACCAATCAACTGCCTGATCAAACATTCCTTGTCTCACAGCAGCCTTGCAACTTGTAAACCCCCCAGATTTTGTGAAATCTCTTATCAGGACATTATCAGCAGCCTTCAGGACCCATATACAGAAGCAAAGCAAGACACTGAGTCTCTCTTTTTTAAAACGCAGCTATATAAGAGGCAACAGAGTTTGTGTTTACATCTGTCAGAGCAGGGACGAAAATCCTACTGTAACGCCACACTGCCAGCCTTATTGCCCAAGAGCAAACAGGTAACCAGTGAAGAGCAGCCAGACGTAGACGTGTCAGCGAGTGGAGCAGAGAAAGGGAATGTAACAGAGATTCCCTTCATCACCCTCCAGTCTGACGTTTCTCCAGAGAGCAGACGCCTGCTGGTGGCCAAAGTTTTAGCCATGGAACTGACAGACAAAGGTCTTACCTCCAAGGTCTCAATGTGGCAGGTAGGCTCGTCCATCATAACATACAAGCAAATATACCTTGTAGTAACATGGAATAATACAAAACTTCTAAACTATTTTGATGTTTAATTGGAAAATATTGTGGAGTAATATTATTCCTATCTGCAGTCTAGACATGACCACTTTAATGGTCCTATATTGAGTGCTGCAGTATATTGAGGTATTGAGAAGACTGGCAGCGCAAGCATTTAATCTCATTTGGTGTGCCACCAGGTCAGAGTTCATTGGATATCTGATGCAGATATCTTTAGAGAGGATATCTGCAGGTCTTAGTCTTAAAAAGCACTGAATTCTCTTCTATCAAAAAAGGTATTAGAAGGTGAGTCTCATATTTTATCTACAGAGATCTTGAATAATTTTTCTTGTCTCTCGTAGACATGAACGTCAGTTATAGCTTTTCTGTATGGGGATGCAGGCTTGGGAAGTGTTTTACACCTGTATAAACTACATGTGAGACTGATGTAACAGTGGATTGTACTGTAAGAGAGTGGCTGAGCAGTTAGTACCATCAGACCTGTAGCAAACACTGTCACTACTGCTAGCTACAGTAGCTATAAAGATCATCTTCTCATAATTGTCAAGCGTCAGTTTTAGGCAAAATCTAATTTTGTTTTATCATCAATTTTCAGGTACTTATCTGCGCGTAGGTCACATTATTTGATTATTATATTACTGGGAATTATAACTTCAAACAGCTGTAAAGTCCTGATTAAAAATGTGATATAAATATCAATATTCATGTACTTTTTAAATAATTGTAGACTACTGGCTTTCCGTCATTCTTTGACCAATATGACAATTAGTATGAAATTGCATTTTTTGTAGTATTACAAAGATGTTGAAAATTATTTTTGGGTCGCGCTGCGATTACAGTCCACAGGTGGATTTATTGAAGTCCTTACAGAACATACATTAAATTGAGCTGGTTTATTTCATAATAAACCAATACACAATAAACCTGCCACAATAAAACCAATGTCCCTATCACATCTTGTCACGCATATGTGGCTTGCTAAATACATTCACAAAGTTAATGCATCCTTCTTCTCATGAACCTTTTTTCATGCATTATTCATACATTATTCATACAACGGTGTGATTTGTCTTTTCCCCGCTTAATCTCCATTATAACTTTCCTTTAGCAAGCATAATTATGATGTTTTTTGGTTAACTAACTAACATACCCAATTAAGGTTCTTACACAATCACCATGCAGGCTAATAGATGTCTTGCAAAGCGCATAATTTGTACCAGTGCACTCCTTTAAATCAATTTGTACCAGTGCACTCCTTTAAATCGCACACTTTACTCATATTGTTGGTTTACACAGTTGGTAACTGCCCTGGAGCTTCAAACCACTTGCCCCTTAAGATTGATTACACCCTTTGCATTACAAGCAAAGCATTTTAAGCAAAGTCCCATACGCCCACATTTTTGAAAATGAGGCTTATATAAGCAGGGCAATCCTTTTTAAATGTCTTCCCAATCTTCAGCTCATGCATTCTGTACAGTAGAGAGCTTCCCACCATGGAGAGGTGCACATATGATGCATGTTGGATCGAGTTTGTAATCAGTTATTTATGGAGAAATAGGGGGTCCAGGCTCCTTTTCTCTTCATTACCCTATTTTGGGCATAGTTCAGCCCATCATTTGTGTCAGTGTTGAACATAATTGTGTTGTCTGTGCAGGAATTGATAATGATCACAGTTTTTGTATGTCTATTTGCCCTGCGATTCGCAGAGCAGTTGTCCTGTCCAAATAGCTAGATCATATTCATAGTTAAGGATTACCGTACATATGTCCAAGCTAAGGCTGCCTGGCAGTGGGAATTCTTGGATAGCTCAAGAGTCGCAGTTTATACGGAGTATACGAACCTCATACAGGGTTGGGACCAAGGGATAGATTTTTGGGTTGCACTGAAAATCCTAGAAATCTCCGCCAGGATTGAGACTCTGGAGGGCTATCGGTCCATATGGCAGTTTTGAGAGTAAAGGTTGCAGCTTAGTGTTATACTGCTTTTTATGCGACGACTTTGTCAATGTTTAGGAAGCCAGTAATCTAAGTTTTAATTAATGGAGGGTTCCTGCAACACTGACCCTATATCTTTATTCTCCAGGTTCTCTATCATGGTCAACTGCGTAAATCTTTGATCTCCTCTCGGCACTTTTTGGTAGGTGATATTTGCCAGCTCTATACGGCACATTCAGGGTCCCAAGGGGGCACCTGGGTTTACCACCCTATACTCCCCTACCCATCAAAGTAGCAATGCTCTAACACACGTTAACGAGGTACAGAAGCAAATTAACTTCCCCATTACTATCACCACAGGAATAAGGACATGGACCTCAGCTTCACTTCAGGGGCCTAGGTCCTTTCTAAGCCGATCAATACCACTAGTTCCCACAGAGCTGGAGGGGCCTAAGGCCCTACGGATTTTCTTGAGCGCTTCAATTACTCTGGTCATGTTATCTGTGTAAGCTATCAGAGTAAAGCAGTTCTTTCTGTTCAAATTCATGGTCTAGCAGAGCCCTCTCATACGGGCTAGGATAAAGTCCAGTGCCATTTCGTGCTTCATAAGTGTTAACCTGTGACTCTTTTGAGTAACTTTGAGCACATGGAAGCCAGCTTGGGTTCAGTTTGCAAATCCCTGTAATTCATACCCAGTGCAATCAACATGGTCTGCTAAGAAAGTTACTCCATACCATGGAAAAAGTCTGGTTCTCCATTTTTCTGCTAGGGAAATCTCAACGTGGTAAGCATCTAAGGTAGTAAATTCTGCCATTGCCCGTTTGACCCTACCAGGATGCAGTTTGCTTACGTCATGTGCGTCCTACAATCTGGCTGCTTGGTAGGGGAGTTTTAGCTGGCCTAGGCCACAGCAACGCTCTATTATTCTTTAGGTAGGTATGGATAAGCTTTGCTTCCGCACACCCACCAGAGGCCTCTCAACACACTCATTGAGACATTGGAAAACAACGTAGGCTACGGTCTAATGAGGGTCAGGAATGTAATGCCCCTCAGTACACAAATAAGTGTCATTGGGTTGTTGTCCTGTGTAACTCTCTCCTTCATATGCCTTACAAACAGAATAACTTCACTGTTGTCCAGTGTCATTGTTGCATCGACACCATTGAAGAGACTTCTCTCGTACTTTGATTCCCTCAACACTTGATGTGGCAGACTCAGTTGGTACATAAAGAGCTTACTGAGCCTACCCACATTCATCCCTGGGTAATGGAACCTGGTACCACATTTTCCCTTCGCCTTACATCTGGTACTCCTCTAACAAAATCATTACTGACCTTTCACATTGTCCTGAGAGTGGCACAGGATAAGGTAGAGTGATTTCATCCGACGATGCTGAGTCACGTATTTTTACCAAGTAGAGCTTTCCAGTGCCTCACTTCTTTCCTCCTCTGATCGAGTATTTCACCAAATTATACCATTTCTTAAATCTCCACCTCTTTTCCCACAAAGGGAAATTACTTCCTTTCCGATTTGGTATGATCGGGAATCCCATCGTTTTATTGATGTGGCTTTTTGGAAAGCAAATGCCGTCATGGCAACTTCTCTGTAAGATGATGGCATGCCCTTTTCAACATTGCTTAGAGGGGTACTGAAATAAGCTATTTTTTTGTTTTCCTGGGCTTTGTTGCTTGATCAACATGGCAGTAGCATAGCCATGCTTTTTCTCATAAATACAAATGGAAGGGTTTGGAATAGTCAGGATTGGCCAGAGCTTTAGCTGAACAGTGATCAGATTTTATTGAATTGAAGGAAGCGTCAGCATCTGTTCTCCATTCCAATTTTTTTTTTATTTAGACCCTATAACGACTGTTTGAATCAAAGCTCAGGGTGGGGCCACCTTTTTAGGGGAAAGTCGCAAACCCTTTGTCGGCTGTAACCAGACATGACCAAAAAGGACAATATACTGTTTGAGGCTTTAGGGGCTTTGTGAATACCTTCAGTGTGGCTGGGATTGAGCATTCTATTTGTTCCCCATATCAGCCTGCCAAGGTATTCAATTTTTTGCTGGCACAGTTGTAAGTTTTCTTTTGAAGACCATGTTTCCCTCCTTAGCTAATGCATTCAAAACAGCAGGTAGACAGTTAGACACTGTTCCTTAGTGGGTCTACAAATCAGCAAGTTGTTAATGTACTGGATCAGTGTGCTCTGAATGTCAATAGAGGACAAGTCTTCTGCTACAAATCTATTAAAGATAGACTGGCCTTCAGTGTACCCCTGTGGCAGGTATGTGTAGGTGTATTGTTGATGGTTTATTTATTTATTTATTTTTAATTTGAACACGAATCGGTGCAGAGGGATGCTGAAGAATACCAAACACAAAACAGTGACTGTGTAATATTTGGTATCCCCTGAATATTAGATAGCAGAGTGTGAGGATCCGGGACTACTGGGGTATCTGCAATGACCACTTGGTTCATAGCTTGCAGGTCATGGACCAATCGCCACTTTTCTGAGGTGGCCTTCCTGACAGGGCAGATTGCTTTTGCCGTTGATCTTAATCAGGACTCCTGTATAGTAGGTCTAATGCCCTCTCTTGCCTCCATTGACTCAATTGAGAGAATAATGGGTTAGAGGTTGGGTCAATGATCTGGAGCCATAATACTGTACAAGGCATCTGAGGTCCTGCAGGGGTGATTATGGATAACTGCCATGCGAATGGTTTGTAGGGGTCATAGTAAGGCATCGTCAGGGCTGGCAACTGCTGTGCTTTGGACTCGGGGGACACCATATTGAAGTCTTTGGTGTGTAGGACATCTGTGATTAGGCTATCAGAACTGCACTTGATTCGTGCCTTGAATTTACACAGCAGATCTCTTCAAAGAAGAGGGTGGATGTAGAATACAGGAGTTGTTCTGTAATTGTGATGTAATCTAGGGTCAGCCTCTGAGGCTCAGTGAAGTAAAATATTTGTGAGATTCCCAAATACCAGGATTTTTCACTGTTCGTCCAGACAATAGGAGCTTTGAGCCTTATGACCTTATACATGATTTATGTAGTACCAGTATCTACCAGACATGGTAGAGGCTAAGCATCATTAATGGAGATCATAGCAGTCAGTTCCTGTGTAGGATGCAATGTGGTGATGGACTGCATCAGGCCCCCCTCTGGTTCCTCGTGGCATCTTCACTGCCAATGAGCAGCTGGCCCAATCCATGGACCTGGCTGCAACAGCTGGGGGCAGTTGTGTCGAGCGTGTCCTTCTTGCCCAAATTCCCAGCAAACAAATGGCAGGATTGCTGGTGGTGGCAATCCCATAGGAGTTCTTAGCTGCGGAGGTCCCCTAGAAGGTTGTCCTGTGAGTCCGGGCCAGTTGGGCCTTGGAACCTCTTTGTGTTTTTGTGGGCCTGGTTGATTTGCATGAACATGCACATGAGGAACCTGTGGATCTGGCACACCTTGGGCGCACCCATCTGGGGACAAGTTGTTGGGATTGATGAGTAGTGTCCCTGCGGAACCACTACTGCTTGTCTCTACGTCTGTGTTGATCTGCATGATGTATCACATGTTTTCGAAAACATGGGCCATGAAAGAGCTTTCAGTCCTACCACTTCCTCTAAGGACTCCTCGTTCCACTGTCCCTGGAAGCAAGTAATGAACTTGCTTATAACTTTGCCTGCTCCGATCTTGACAGCCTCAAATTTGGCTGGGTCCATATTTGTGGGGTACATTCTCCAGAGGGCATCCCACATGTTGTTTCTGTAAGGGATAAAGGCGTGCCCATCATTTTGATTTCCACCCTTGAGCAGGCCCTGCTGGGCACTTGTGAATACTTCCCTAGTCCTGTCATGTCCTATTGTCCATGCTAGGATTGTTTTGAGCCCCTCTTAGCGCAAGGTGTTGTGCCATTTTCTTTTCATCGAATGCAGTGATCCATTTTAGGGCTCCATGACAAATGTCAGGTAATTGCTCTGATAACCCCGTCATATCCATAAAGGACCGTGGTACATATTGGGCGGAGTTTCCTCAAGCTATAAGTGGCATCATGTATTCTGATTTTGGGTAGCGTTTTGGTGGCCTCCACATCCGTTTTTGCTTTACAGCTGCTTTATCGGGGTTGCCCGTTTTCCAGGATTACATCTGTCTGCAGCAGGGTGGCAACCCACAGCTCATGTTTTATCCGTTCTTCATCAAGGGCTCTCCTTGTCTCTACCTCCTTCTCCTGCCCTTGGTTTGTCTTCTTGATTCCAGAGTTACCATTCCACATTCTTCTCTTTCTAAGCCTTATTCTTCCTCTTCACTTGATTCACTTGCCATTTTTGCTCCACTGTTTCTTGTTCATCTTGTCTGACCTGGTTTGCATTCATGATCTCTGATTTTTCAACAGACAAGGGTGGCGTTGGGGATGTGAAGACATGGGAAGCAGCAGTTCCAGGGGAGGGTGAAAGGCACTTTGGTTTTGAGCCCATGCGGGGGAGTGGAACTAAGGGTGGAGGAAGCGGAAGTGAGTCCAGACATCTATAATCTGCCTTATGCAGCAGCTCCTCCCTCTCTTCATCTAATCCACGCCTCTCCCTCTTCTTATTTTTGTCTTAATAAGTTGGGGCACCTCTACCTCTTCCTACTTGTCTTCTCCTCTTCTCGCCATTGTCACAGAGCTCAAAGCAGGATATATGCCTTTTCCTTCATACATGGGTGGGAAAGGTGGGGGATCTGGATAGGGTCCATGGGGAGGATATGGTCTTCTATTACTTCCATTTCTGATCTTGTCTCGCTCTCTCAGCTTTTCTTTTTCTTTGTTTTTGCCAGCTGTAATTGCCTGAAAAACTGCTCTCTGGTCAGCAGCCTTTTCTCTTCCTCTTCTCTGAACCACTTAATCACTTCCAACCTCTTCTGCCTCTTTTCATTAACTTTGTCTCCCTTCTTTCCCTTCTTCCGTTCATCAAATAATCTTATCACTTGGTCACATGCTTTTAGAACAAATGTTCCTTCTTTTGGCCAGCGTGACACCCTGCTGTCCTGTCATGCCATTTTTCATAAGATGCGCTAGCACAGAAGCATTCTCTAGATTCCTCCCTTGCATTATTTGTAACGGCATTTCTTTTCCCACCATTACAGTTACACAGCCTTGAAGTGCCCTACCCTATTCTCCCTCTCTTCACATTTCCCTTCGAGCATCTTGTCTTTGGTTTAGTCTGAGCCAAATAAGGGTTGTTACATCTATGTTCAATAATGTGTATGCCAAGGGTATAAGAATTACCGTCCTGTCCGTCTATCCACTTCACATAACTTTTGTCTATGGTGTCATAAGTAGTGAGGCTAGAGTTATAATATTTCCATCTTACTCTATACAGGATTTGGGCCACCTCTGGCACCTCACGTGCAAATGACAGTCTTCGCAATGTCTGATCCAGCAACTCAGCAGTCCACACACCTTCTAGTTTTCCTCTTAAGTTGGTCCCTGGGAGATTGGCTCGGGCTGTACTTAAGTTAAACCATCTAGTCAGTTGCCAAAGATTTAGATTTATTGTTTCAGGAGACTGAGTTTTTTTTTATCACAGTGTTTCTATCTTTGAAAAAGCTCTCTTTCCAAAAATGTGTATGCACTCCACGAGTTTTTAAATACACCTCATGTTGGTCCATATTCTCAAATGCATCAATTGCAATCGATCCTCTGCTTCTTCTATCTGTATTCTTTCTTCTAACCAACTCATACACTTTTACATTGTTTTCCAAATTAACCTTTACTATTTCTCTCTCAATCCCACTGGCTATGCTCTCTCTGACTTTTCCCTACTGTCACTGGCACCATTCAAACACATTTGACTCCTCACTCCCTTGGCATTTAGCAGGTTCAATTACTTCGATCCTTTTACATTAAACTATATAGTTTGCATGGCACAGCCCGAGCAACGCCCACAGAGGTCTTGGCCAAGATAGGGTCGATCTGACGAGGACTAAACCTCCAGACACCTAGTCCTGGCTCCTTTTGCGAGCCTTCAATACTAATGATAATTGCACAGTATTTACACTTTTTTCACAGGATCTACGCATTTTACAGACAAACATTTAGCTTCTTATACATGTCCCACAGTCATTCACACATCAAGCTTTTGCTCACTCAATATCCGATTGTAGCTTTAGAGACAAATTTAAAGTATCATTTAAAGTATTATTCTAGGTACTACAGCAGCATGTCCTTTAATTTTCTTCTATAACATCAAACCTTTCATCTCTTTTCAGTCTGCATGATTTTAACACCCAAATTGCTTCAAATGCTTTTATTTGTATTAGTTTCTTTACTTAACTCCTAATTTCCAAGGTATGATTCAGCCCTGAGACAGACTTCAGGCCTTAACATGCTAACACAGCAGTATCTATATCCTGTAAACCGCCTAGATTCAGTCCTGCACTACCTATGTATCAGCCCTGAAAGGCAGGAGCGATAAGGATTTGCTTTGTGTAGCGTTATCTGAAGAATTTAGTAGGGTTACAACACATTTATTTCACAACCACCAACTGCGAGCTCAACAGGATTTCCACCACCAAGCAAGCTTGCAATATCCAATTATTTGGAGCTTCCTTGACTTCATTAGCAAATAATTAACCTTTTAGATCTTACTGCTTCGTTAGGAGGGCGTCACGTGACGAACGGTCTTCCAAGGGCCAAGCTGTCCCACCAACAGACCAACCACTCTGCAGAATTTGTAAAAGACAGGTTTCTGCTTACCTTATTCTTAGTTGTCAGCTTTGATGCATTCTACGGCGTTCGTGGTCCGGGCTCCAGGGCTGGGGCTGTCGATGTTGCCCCTCTCTCTGGCTTGCCAATTTCCTGATTAAAAATGTGATTATAAGTGTCAATATTAATGTACTTATTAAATAACTGTAAACTACTGGTTTTCCGTCATTCTTTGACCAGTATGAGAATGAAAACAGTAATAAATTGCATTTTATGCAGTATTAAAAACCTGTTGAAAATTCTTAAATTGAATTATATGAACACTGCAGAAACCCCCTCCATCAATACACAGTGGAAATCACATCGTACTAACTACTTTCCTTTGAGCCTGCCTTTCTGTTTTATTCTCTTTACTTCAGCTCAGTGCAGACTTTAGTAGGTAAAACCTGTGCCAAGCTAACTTCAGCCGGATGTCTGATCTGCAGTGCAGCAGAATTTTTCTCACGCATAAGCAGCCGACTGTGACTGAAGGGGCTGTTTGTCCAACTTTTAGAAACTCAGAAGGTTTGACTTTTTCTTCAAATTGTGACATGCTGCTCCTATTAATTACTGCAGGTCAGTCATCTGAGCTGAATCACATCTCATCTTGTTAACAATGTAGTTACTAGATGAAGATTATTCCAGTTGCCTCACACATTAAATATGTAACCTTTGCTGTGTGATGTAGCGCCCCTGCTTGTTTTCCCTGAGGCTTAATAAGCCTAATGTTATGTTGAAAAAAAAGTCAAAATTTCTTCTGACATTAGTAGAAGGGCTCTTTTTTTCATGTAAGGTGGAACACCTCTGAAATAAAACATTGTGGGAATCCTCGTTTCTATAATTGGGGTAGATGATTAGAGAAACGTGATTTCTCCAGCGTTCTGAACATTAGCTTTTAAGATAATGTTCAGAATGTTTTAATTCTTTTATACAGTTTGTTTATGACAAATATACAAGTTTATGCTAGACAACATAGATTCAGAGCCCCTATTTATTGGTGAACTGCATTAAAGGATTTTAAAAATCCAAACCCTAAATAACCCGTTAGAATAGAATTGTGTAACAGTCAGAACCATAACTGAGCACATTTTTAATGTATTTTTAGCCCTGATTTAAAGCTGTATATTTTCCTTATTGACAGCTTATTTCAGTCAGTTCATTGTCAGAATGCTCTTTGCTGTGATCTACAGACAGAGCTGAACTCCAGAGAGGGGGCGTGGGAGAGGCTGTGCATGGAGAGAGATCCTCTGGTCCTCGCCAGTCTGATGTGGTCTTGGCTGGAGCAGCTCAAGGATCCAGTCATCAGCAGTGAGGATATAAAAGGTCTCAGTAGGAAGAACATAGACCCACAGAATGCCCTTGACTCACTGGAAAAGGTACAACATCACTGTCAGAGGCAAACATTGATAACAATTACCTGACACACTTTAACAGCTTTATTTCAGCCAGCTGTATAACTCCCTGTCTAGTGACACTGTAAAATGGCAAAAAATCTAATTCTGGTTATTTTTCAAAATATAGGTCCAGGAATTTTTAATTCCTTAAAAGCTGTCCAGACTGACGGAATTTTCAGTATTTCGCTTTCTATACATTTCTACGATTTTGTACAGAAAATGATACAGTGCGTGGGTCAGAGAGAGAGAGAGAGAGAGAGAGATTTGATTTTTAAAAAAACATTTATTAAACCCACATCATCACCCAATGACCAGAAAGAAAAATATCAAAACAAAGAGAAGCAAAAAACAAACTGTCGCCAAAAAAAACATTTTCTCTCAGAAATTAACAATCAGATCCCCCCCCCCAACAGAACATAAGACCCCTCCCTCAGCCCAAATGTGCCTGAAGTCCTACACGTTATCCATCATTATATAATAAGCGTGTTCCACTCTCAGGCGGGCTTTCAGCAGTCCCTGCAGAACCGGCACAGGTTCTACATTGCCAGTGTTCTGGACCCGGTTCCTGCGCGTCAGCCAGATGGCCAGCTTGGCAGAACCAGATAAAAAGTTCACCAGTGTATGTGCCGTCTTCTTTTTAGCACTGTACCTTGGGCCAAAAATGAACAACTCAAAAGAAAATTTCTCCCCGATACCCTGAAACCACCTTTTTAAAAGCTCGAACAGCGTCACCAGCCGAGGACACTGAACAAATAAATGCTCCAGGGTCTCCGCCTGAGAGCAGAAGACACACTCTTCCCCCAGCTCAGGATCCAGGTGCACTCTGTATCTGTTCGTAGCTATCGCCCCGTGTACAACCCTCCACTGGAGGTCTGCTGTCCGCTTTTCAATGGGCAGCTTGTACAGGGCCCGCCAGCTGCCTTCGGGAAGCGCCTGGACCAAAAAACTCAGTCCACCTCGACTCCCTCATCCCCGCCAAAGAGCGCAGGTTCAGAACCTTCACGCAGATTTGATAGGCTGCTTTTTTCCCCACAGCCTGGAACTGGTCCAGGTGTGGGGTTGTGAACGTCAGCAGCTGTCCTCCTCCTTCCTGCCACTCTCCCACAGCTGGGGTGACGGACAGAGAGGGGAAGCTGTACTCGCAGCCTTCGCTCCATTGTTTGGACAGGTCTCTGTTTTCTGCAAATGCTCTCAGGTTTTGTGGCAGGGCAGCACTGACCTCCTTCACCACTCTGTAAATCAGCCTGGTAGAGGTGATGTTGCTCCTCCTTCCAAGGTCGTCCACCGATGTTGCCGTCACCTTCATCAGATGTCCTAGTTTGGTGCAGCCGGCCTCCCTGAGACCGGCTCGCAAGCTGGCAGACTGCAACGTCCGGGTCTGTATAAAGTTGTTGGAGAACAACGGTTCTTCAAACAACCACATACCCGGAGTTTCATTTGTACGACGTGTGATCTTAAAGATCTGCCACGCCTGCAGGACAGAGCTGTAAAAAGGTGTCAGTCCAGTCAGGTCCACCGTTTCCGGTTGGAGGAGGAAAAGCTGTTTGTCGTAGCCCAATCGACCGGCTCTCCTCAGCAGCAGACGAGCTGTGTCGAACCAGCTTGGGCCACAGTTGTACAGCAGCCTTTGCGCTGTCTGGAGTCTAAATGAGGCCATTTTGGACTGGATGTTAATCAATCCCTGCCCCCCTTCAGCCACAGGCAGATATAGGGCTGCTGCTCTGACCCAGTGGTAACCAGACCAGAAGAAGTCCAGGATGGCTTTCTGAATTTCCTCTACCAGGCCCTTTGGTGGCGTCAGAGCGATAACTTTGTGCCAGAGAGTCGAGGAGACCAAGTTATTGGCAACCAGAACCCTTCCCCTATATGACAACTGGGGTAGCAGCCATTTCCATTTAGACAACCGAGCGCACACTTTCTCCCTAGCTCCCTCCCAGTTCTTTCTTTGAAAGCCCTCAGTGCCCAAGAACACTCCCAGCACCTTCAGCCCCTCCTTCCCCCACTGGAGTCCTCCAGGCAGACTGGGCACTGCCTGATCCCGCCACTGTCCCACCATCAGAGCTTCACTTTTTTTCCAGTTCAACCGTGCAGATGAGGCCTGTTCATAAAGAGTCAGGGTGTCCTGCAGATGTTGAACATCCTCTTGACTGGAAACAAAGATGTAAATGTCGTCTGCATACGCAGAAACAGTGGGAGGACGATCGAGGTCCGGCAGTGAGAGACCACTGAGCCGACTTCTCAGCCTGCACAGCAGGGGCTCAATAGCTAAGCTATATAGTTGACCTGATATAGGACAACCCTGTCTTATCCCTCGCTGTACAGGGATTGGCCGGCTCAGCCCCGTCCCCATCTTCACCATACATTGTGCACCTTTATACAGTAAACCAACCCAAGCCAGAAAACCATCACCAATACCAAAAGCCCTAAGTGCAGAAAACAAGTAAGAGTGATCCACCCTGTCAAAAGCCTTTTCCTGATCTAAAGACAATATCCCACAATTTATATTATAATATTTACAAACGTCAATAACATCTCGTATGAGGAAAATGTTGTCCATGATTGTCCTATCTGGTACACAATAGGTCTGGTCTATATTGACAATTATTTCCAGGACGTCCTTAAGTCTGTTTGATAAGGCTCTGGAAAGCACCTTATAGTCTGTACAGAGGAGGGCAACTGGCCTCCAGTTCTTAAGTTGGGCCAGGTCTCCTTTCTTGGGTAGTAGGGAGAGCACAGCCCTCTGACAGGAGACTGGGAGAGATCCTGTTCTAAAGCACTCTAACAGAACACCATGTAAATCGGGTCCAATGGTGTTCCAGAAATGCTTGTAGAAGTCACTGGAGAGACCATCGATCCCTGGTGCTCGTCGATGCCATCTGGTTGATGGCGACCGTCAACTCCTCCAGAGTCAGCTCCTGATCCAGACCAGCCTTCTCGTCCGGGCTAAGTCGAGGAAGCCCTTGCAGAAGTTCCTCGCGACTCTCCATGTTGCAGTGGCCTGCACCAAAGAGGTCGGTGTAGAAATCCATTGCATGGCTCCTCATCTCATCCGGACTGGCGGTCACTCTGCCTCCTGGCAGCCTAAGGCAGGTCATCTGCTTTCGTTGGGCGACCGATTTTTCCAGGTTGAAAAAGAAGGAGCTTGGAGCATCCATGTCCTTCAGCTGGAGGTAGCGGGACCTGACGAGGGCTCCTTTTATTCTCTCCTGCAGTAAGGAGCTCAGCTCCATCCTTTTTTCCTGCAACAGTTGGCCCTTAGCAGGATCTGGGTTGCCATGCAAGCCCTCTTCAATTTCCCTAATGTTGGCTTCAAGTTCTTGCACTGCTAACTTGATTTTAGCAGTGGAATGGCAGGTGTACTGTTGGCAAAAAACACGAATTTGTGTTTTGCCAATCTCCTACAATTTCAGTGAACTGAAGTCAGTTTTTTTAATTTTCCACTGCTGCCAAAATTGCTCAAAGCAGTGACAGAAAGTCCTGTCTAGAAGGAGTTTGTTGTTAAAACTCCAGTAAGATTTAACCCTTTCACCCGGTGAAATATACAGATCTATGCTGACTAAGTGATGGTCAGTGAACCCAACTGGACTAATTGTGCTCTCAACCAGTCTGGAGCTGAGACTTTGGGAGATATAGATTCTGTCCAGTCGGGCTGCACTGACCGTGCCGTCTCTGACCCTCACCCATGTGTATTGTCTGGACTGTGGATGTTTGACCCTCCACGCGTCCAGCAGATCTATTTGTGTTATAATGTTGTTTAGGTTCTGGGATGACTGCGGGTGGGGTTCCTCGCTTGTCCTGTCCACAGTAAAGTCGACAGTACAGTTGAAGTCCCCACCAATGATGAGTTGGTCGTGATGGTGTTTCGTTAGCTCGTTTTGTAGCTTGTTAAACAAGACTACTCTTTCAGCCCCCTGGTTCGGGGCATATATGTTGACAAAGCAGAACACAGATTTCTCTATTTCTGCTCTGACCATCAGTAATCGTCCCTTCACTACTTCAGTAGTAGACAGACAGGACCGTTGTATTTGTGGTTGGTTTTAACAAAACGGCTACCCCTGCACTGAAGTTGGTGCCATGGCTAAGGGCATATGTACCCTCCCACCATAAACCCCAATCTACTTCGTCTGTCTGAGTTGTGTGTGTCTCTTGTAAAAAAAGCACATCAATCTTTTTTTGAGCAGAGACCTCAGATATTAGAGCTCTTTTGTGCTTGTCTCTCCCACCATTGATGTTTAGCGACCCTATTCTGAGGCTCCGCATAGAGAGGACAGAGAAAAATATCAGACATAAGACAAGCAGGGAACAGTAAAGAGGAAGAAACACCTTGTGGTACATGATCATGTCAGCGACCTTCTAGTCTTTCTAACAGTTTTATTTTTTGCTTCTTTCCTCAAATTTGTGACATGTTTTATTAGACGGAAGCGTTTCTTTTCGTCCAAAATGTCAAACCCAACGAAATAATCAGTCACTTTAACAGATTTTCCAAATGTTTCATCCAGGAACTGATTTATTTCCTCTAGAGAGTAGAGGTTTGTGTTCCTGTTAGGAGTCTCACCAATGGATACAGCGTCTGACTCAGAGTCGTACTCCATGTCTCCTCCTACATCTGATACCTGGCTACTGAATACACTTTGTCCTTCGGTATTATCTTTAACTATTAAACTGGTGGAAGCAGCTTCTTCAGCTTTTTCTTCTGACTGTTGCTTTGCCTCGGCCCTTGCAGACCGAGAGCTGCTCAAGTTCTCTGCAGTCTCAGAATCCTGCAGCTGGCTGTTACAGTTTGGCCTTGAACCGGCTGCTGCATCTGCAGCACCGTGGTCCACCCCCTCAGTCCCGGCTGCGGGCCCACCCGCCTCCCGGGCCCGAGCGGGGTTGCCCGCCGGCGTCACCTCGGCCCCGGCGGATCCGCCCGCCGGCGCCTCGGCCGGGGCGGACCCGCCCGCCGCCGCTTCCACCAGTTGTTGTCTATGTGGACACGCAAATCGTTTGTGACCAACGTCTCCACATTCGAAACATTTGAGCTGGCCTGAGCTGGCGTAGACTAGGTAGTGGCCGTCGCCGTGCTTCACCCTGAAAGACACCTCCAGTGTCTGGGTCGGCGAGTCCAGGAACATGAACACCTGCCGCCTCAGAGACTGGACGTGCCTCAGTTTGGGGTCCTTGCATCCCAGACTCACTGTTTTAAATCCGCTGGCGAATTTACCGAACCTGCGGAGTTCGGTCTCCAGCGATTCATTGGGGATGAACGGCGGAACACCGGATACGGTGATGCGCGTGGAGGGCACCGACAGCGGGGAGACCTGTACGAAATTCTCCCTGATAAACACACCGCTCTCGATCAGACGATGCACCTGAGGCTCGTCCTTCAGGAACACAACCACCGCTCGGTTCATTCTGGAGGCAAAACACAGCTGATCGTGTCCCACCTGTTCACCGGCGGCCAGCAGAACTTCCTCTACGGTCACGGTGCTATCCGGCGGGACTATCCGCACGGAGGACGCCATCACTACCGAAGACCCCCTGACAAGTCCACCGGTCGATCGGCAAACAAATCAATGAACCAATTTAGAAAAATGAAGCTTACCTGATCATGTACAGAGGAAAAGGTGCAGAGATAATCCAGAAACACACACAATACAATTCACAACTCCCGCCACTCGCACGTCCACCCTCACTCACGCTCGCAACGAGAGAGAGAGAGAGAGAGAGAGAGAGAAAAAATATCTGGTTTCATGACCAGGTGTGGTCTGTTCCCCTGTTATTTCATGACAAATTAAGTAGATAAAAGGTCTGGAGTTTATTCCAGTGCTGAATTTGCATTTGGTAGCTGTTCATGGGAACTCTCAATACGTGGTCCAAAGAGGTGTCGATGCAAATGAAGGAGGCTGAAAAAATGACACACGCTTATTAGACTGATAACAGAAACTTCAGGAGTGGCCACATCAACATTTTGTAACGGGGTTGGAAATTGCATAGGTCCATAGTTACATATTTACCTGACTTTTCAAATTTTAAACAGCCTTAGTCAAAAGTACTTAATATGGGCTGGTGGTCTCTACTCGGCTCAGATATTTGCCAAGAAAATAAATATAAAACGCTTTTTGAAGCCGATGCCGTCATTTATCTTGTCATTCGACTTTGAACATTGGTCTCTTATTTAAACATTGCTTGTAAAAGAAATGAAAATGTTTTAAATGTGAAACTGAAAATATTGTTATTTGAACTGATAGTATCGTACATCCTTCTCCTTACATCTGACAGGGTCACCGGCTCACTTTGCTCTGTATCCTCGACTGTGCTGCTCATCTCCTGCCGATGCCTGAAGAGGTGGAGACTAGCTTTCTCAACCAAACGATAAAAGTGTTTACTAAGGTGAGTATTCACATAAGTTGTATATTGAATATACTAAAATGTGTATTTGGTTTACATTGTTGTTGTTTTTTTCAATCTCCAGATTGACCTTGCCTCGGAGAAGAATGAGTCTTTATACATGACACTGAAAGCAATCCTGACTCCCATTCTTCATGAGCTGCGTGACAAAGCTCTGGACGAGTCCTGATCCAGCATCCACATCATCAGTCTGACAAGAGGAAGAATCACAAAAGGGCATTACTGTATTTTAAGCCAGTTCCTTGCATCAGATTCTGCTGCGGTCTACCAGTGTTTTTGTCTTTCAAGATTTAAGATTTCTAATATGAAGGTTTAGGATTTTTTCGTTCTTTGAAGCGCTTAATAGACTCAAAGCACTGCCATTTTCTATGTTAATGTGCCACCATGCTCTGTTTGAAACCATTGTTTGTCATCTGTTCTACTTCGATATTTGTGAGGAATTTAATGTTGCTTTTATTATGTTCCTATTATGTAATGATATTTAAATGTGTAAGTCAGCTGTCAAAGCTATTGGGGAGTGTGGGTCTTGTTTAAGCCAAAATGTTTTTACACTGTGCGGATGCTTCAATGTGTCTTATTTATTCAGATCTTCTTGTTTGAAATGCAGAAATTAGTTTAACTATAACCAGATGACAAGTTGCAAGATTGGTTTGTTCCTGTAGAATGTAAACTGTTTTCTTAGTCTAATGCAAACTGTGGCTAATGTTATGGCAATGCAAACTCAACAAGTCACACTGCATTTGCTTTCTCAATCAATTTTATGTCTGTGTGCACCAAAAACCTCACTGTACTGTTCTATTGTACATGCATTTGTAAAACATCGATCTGCCTCCACTCTTGCATTTAGCAAAATGCTCTCAGCCTCAACTGAAATGACCACTGTCTGCACTCGTGTGTGTGTGTGTGTGTGTGTGTGTGTGTGTGTGTGTGTGCGTGTGCGCGTGCGTGCATGTTTCTCTATGGTTGTGGGGGCAGATTTTGGTTTGAAAGCATTGTTGTGTGGACATTTTGGCCGGTCCTCACACTGGTTGAGGATTAAGACTTGGTTTTAGAGTTCAGATTAGATTTAGGTTAGGGTTAAGGTAAGGGTTGGGGTTAGGCATTTATTTGTGATGGTTAAGGTTAGAGTAAGGGGCAATTACAACTAATGTAAGACGTGTGTGTCATAGCCTACTTTTGGGGACAAATTCAGTAAAGGCTAATTAATTGGGGACCAAAGCAGTGTTCCCAATTTGGAAAAAGCTTTTTTTTTTTTTTTTTTTTTTTTTTTTGTGTCAGTGGTTAAGGTTAGGGTTAGGCAAGTAATGGTTATGGTTAGGGTAGGTTTCCAGGAAATGAATGCAAGTCTGTGTAATGTTCCCAAATGTCAGGGGCCGCCTCTCACCTAACAGATCTCATGCAGTATATGGAAACAATGTAATGTAGATCTGCTGACAAATGCTGAATGTGGAACACTAATGATAATAATATGAAGGACATGAGACATTTTGTGGGGAATCTTCAATAAGTACTATTTTTTTTCTTTGTTACAGTGGGCTACTTCTTACAGAATTAAACACAACTGACTGCAGGTTTTGTGTGAGTGTTTTTATGGACTTTACCATTTAGGGTTATCAATAGTTTAGCCTTAAACTCAAAGAAATAAAATTGTGCTTTTGTCCAGTAGTTTCTGTTTTAGCTCTGTGCAGTCCCGCAACAGGCATGCAGGCCAGCATAACAGGCAATCAGGCGGGATGCCAATGCTCCAGTGTGGTAAAGTGGACTGTCCCTCAAGCCCAGCTGCTGCGAAGGCTTGACTCTTCTACCAAAATCTATGTGTACTGCACTTAAGTCTCCTTTTATTGAAGCTCCAAAGGGTGAATAAAAAGCATGGGTCCAAGGGAACAAGTTACTCTCCTAAATCTCCCCACCCTAGACAGGAAGTGCTAACACCATGTTTCTGGTACAACTCAGAAAGGACACATCAAATAAAACCAAAGGAGGAGTTGAAAGGCATTTGGAATTTGACACCCAGTACACTGCCAAAACGCTAGTTGGCGATGGGGTTTCTATGCCACTGTGTTGAGTTTTTTTGTATACTTAAAATAGTGGTGTCTGAAACTGTACTGTACTGTAAGCAGAAAAGAGAGAAGATGTCAGAGGAGATGGTTTGTACGACCATTGAACCAATTTAGGCAGGAGGGTGAATTTTCTTTCTTTGTCCAGCGACTGAGAAACATGGACAAGCGGACCATTCAAAGTTGTTGCAGTCTGCATCACGGGGATTTCATGTTACATTTCCAGGGAGGTGCACATCAGGCCACGGCATAGACTACAGCATAGGCTATGGTTTAGGGTACGAGGCTGCACTGTACCTATGGTGTCAATTCTATGCAGTAGTATAAACTGACCTGTAATCAGCGGTTTCCCCTCAACTGCGTAGAGCTAGTACTGAAACACGATATAAAAACAATGAAAATAATTCGTGCCCTACAGTGTTGCTACAGGCAAAGAGGTTGAAATAGTAACTATTGTGACTGTGAATGCAGAAATATGTACTATGTCAACCACACAGTCACAGTAAAACTACAGGCAAGACTAGGAAATATGAACTTTATCCTATTACTAGCTCTTAGGCATTACTTAGCACTTTCTGTTACTTTGGTAGGGTATTTTATTTAGTGACAGCTAACCACAAGAATTATGAAAAGCAACAAGTTATTTTTTTAACCCTGTCTTTATCAGGAATCCCCTTTTTCTTTTGCTATATTGTAAAAGTAATGGAGGTAGGGACATGGGGAAACGTGCAATCTCCTCTTGTGGTACTGGTCAAGATAATGGTAGACAAATGGGGACTTTCTATTGCACAGCATGTACCAAATTGGGCACAATAACTTGTACAAAGTGTAACTAAATTGGCAGTTGCAAGAGCAACGATAAAACAAGTAGACATAGAGACAAATGGTTTTCCCAAATTGTCCTTTTTCCCCAAAGAACAATTTGGGAAAACCATTTGTATGGATTGGGCAGCTTTCCAGAAGTGGGAGTGGGATATGCAGAATAGGAAAGAAAGACAAGGCATGCAGGAGAGGAAAGATAAACTCGGAGAGGAGGAGGAGGCAGAGATTATGGTGATGCATGACATCAATTGATCTAAGGAAAATAGAGGGAGGAATTCGGAAACCCCCTCCTTACGCTCTACCTACTGCTCACACCACTGTACCCAAAACCACCTGCACTTGTAGAAGTCAGCGTGGGACAGAGAACACCAGGATCACCACATTGGGATAACCTTACCCAGCCCAGTTTTACAGGCCTTACTAATAGTTTTCCGTTGAAAAACAAGAAGCCATGCAAAGCAACAATCCACAAAGTAATCTGTCAAACAGCAACAGCTGATATGTGTTTCTCCCTACTTTAACCTGACACAAACCTTACCCTAGCCCTAACAAGATATCTCTGTTATGCCTAACTATAACCTAACCTGAACCTTAATCAAAAACCATGGAGGGGAGGAACCAAGGGAAAAAAAATTCTTATGGAAGGGAAATTAAATGAAGGGGAACAGACTTTGAGACAGAACCACCTTATCCCATATGCTAAGATTGGTGGAACAGTTTTGCAGCCATAAATCCATCCAACTAAATTAGTTTTTCTGTCCTCTGTCACTCTTGCAAACACAGAAAAATGCACACACACAAATAATTTTTTTTACTTATCTAGTTCTGTGTGTCTCTGGTTTAGGTCCAAGATAATGAATTATTCAGTTAGCTCCATTAACTCCGTTCAGTTAAAAATATTGCAGCCCAGCACAAGTTCAACACAGGACAAAGATCTACATCAAATACATTCCTACGTTTATATAACTAATTTATGTCCAACTAAATTAATTATAAAATTCAGCTTTTCACATCAATCTTTTCATTAATTTAAGACAGCTTTTTAAAATATATTTTTTGCCTTACAGAATACAGCAGTAAGTGTTTTGAATCAGTTTTTAAAAAAAACAGGATGTGATCTTATGGACACCTTAGTGGGGCCTATTGGTGAGTGTGAGGTTGGCCCTCCACGCTGCTCCCCCATAAAACTCACTATTGGCCGAAGACATTCCACCACAGGCCTCTCTCCATATGAAATTATAACAGGATGACGCATGAGAATGATCGACACCCCCTTTCCACAAAAGAAGCTCACTCTCCTGGGGATGGATGCAAAAATGATAACCTATTGTGCTTTGTTGAATGTTTTAAAGGCTGTGTATTCCCAGGTACATGCAGCAATGCCATAGTCAAAGGGAGGACCAGAACATCTATTTCAGCCAGAAGACAAGAATACATGTAAAATACGTGACCTAAATAGAGCCAAATGGAATCAGACAAAATGGCTCAGCCCATGTCAAGTGCTCAAGGTGATCAACATGGGTCATGGGTCCACTCATTACACTGCAAGCGACGACACACCAGTTGCTGGAGCTGGTGGGAGTGCAGCATCTGTTGCTGATTCCTCATCCTGTGCATCGGAGTGACAACTCTTCTATTCTTCGACAAGATTTTTTGAGGCACAGAGAGTTTGCAGCCTTGTATACCTCTGACAGCATGGTCTCACATGCTTCTGACAGTAATATGACAGAATACATGCACAGCAATGGTCGGAGCATTCATGGTCCAATCAGCAGCACCATCAACATCAAGAAAGAAGAGGGAACTGTACCAAGCTGTATACTGTAGTAAGGACATTTGTTATGGGTGTCGAAAGCAGTGTATAATCTCTAAGTACTAAAGGGAGATGGGGAAAGATTGAGTGTGGTGTCTGCAAGATGAGTCTGTGATATCAAGAGTAAACAACTAAGAAGTAGATGAAACTTACTCCATGTCACTGCAAAATCGTATGGCTCTTGACATTATTTTAGCGTCACAAGGTGGTACCTGTAAGGCAATAGGTACTGAGTGTTGAACGTACATTTTCTGACACATCCCCAAAATCATCTTGGCCCTTGGCCCTCTCTCATTTCTCTCCCTTGAACCTGAATCTATCTATTGCGAAATTATGTATTGTCAAGACTTCTGAGGGTATAGTAATGTTACAAGTAGCAAACTGTTCATATGCAAAGGATGTTTATTTTGATGTGTATCCTAGTCCTGGATTTCTTCCCACCATGACTGTTCTAGTGAGGATGGTGAAGACACCACCAATGTTTAATCATAATGAAGGTTTCAAAATGATAGCTGACATGCAGTGGGGGGAGTAATTAAAGTACTATACTTAAGTGCAATTGTGAGGTGCTTCTACTTTACTTATACTTCTATTTCATTACATTCAAAAGGGAAATGTACTTTTTACTCCTCTACATTAATGTGGCAGTTGTAGTTGCTGGTTATTGGTATTTTTCAGGTTTATGATTTTACATACAAAAAAATAAGCTTACAAAATATGACACATTTTTAAATATTAAACCAGTGGTTCTCAACCTTTTTCCTTGTGTCCCCTTACAAAAAAACTGTGTCTAGTTGGGGCCTCTTGTCATCTTTTCTCTGTTCTTTTTTTTTTTTTTCCATTAAAGAGATATATCCCCTCTAAACTGCTCACAGGGTTTCATTTAAATAACTGTTTTGAGGCCCAAAGAGGTATTTTACAAAAAAAGAAAAGGTGAAAACAACAACAAACAACATCAAACTTGTGACAATACAATTGGTATCTTGTGAGGATCCAATAGATTGCTGGGAGGAAGAAGAAGCAGGCCTGACTCTCCTGCAGGAGGAGGCAGAACACATAACCCTCAGATATCAAATAGCACTTTGTGACCTGGAGGAGGAAAACAGAAGGCTCCATAAAGCCAATTAATACCTGAAAGGATAGATGGAGCAGCTTCAGTACAACACTTGGTGATGCACAGCCTCAATCATTCATCTGTTAATAATGCTCCTATCCCCTCTCCTAGAACTATCTATTTTTACCCTGCCCACAGCCAGCTCTGTGAAGGTTCTTTCCAGAACCCACTACCACATGCTTCACCTAGTAAGCAGACGGCTTCAGCTTAACCTTCTGAACATGACAACATGGGTCCAAACAGAGAGAGTGTATACAACCTCACCCGCCAGCAACACACACCCCCTGCTTCAGCCTGTGGAGTCAATCATTATGCCATGCCGCTTCTCTGGAAGGATGACATGCCCCACCTACAGGCACCCAAAGAAGCAGTCATTACCCCACCTGAGAAACAGGCGGCTGTCTAAAGACCCTGTGAAAGCGACAACATACTGTACTAGCAAGTGAGGAAGCTCAAGGAAGCTGGCTATGTCCATTAGGCCACAGAAGAGGCTGTGACATCTGATGGAGAGTCACGGTTCATTCCTCACTACCTCGTTCACAAGGCTATGAAACTGTGTGGTGTTTCAACAACCCAGCTGTAGTGGAACACCTACTAAAGGAAGCCCTTTCAGACACCACAGAACTCTGGCTATCCCAAGACAGAGCGGGAGTAGCTGAATCAACTCTTGGCTTAAAATGGGACTGTCTGTCTGATACACACTTGCACACAAACCCTGTCCAGTGAATCAGGTAGCTCCAACAATTCACCATATGTACAAAGGGATGGTGAGCCATTATGATCCCTTGGGTTTCATCATCCCTTTCACAACTCATGCTAAAATCATCATTCAACGACGATCTAATGTTGCCACAGGAGCTGTCAAAAGCTTGCCGTGAAGAGGAGGGAGAACTCAAAATCTTGCCAAGTGTCAACCTGCGGCAGTGCTATGCAGCACTTGAATCAGACCAGCTCAGTGCTCAACAGATCCATATTTTCTGTGCAAGTAAAGTGAAGGTTCCAGTGGTCAGTCTAGACCCCCTACTGCTGCCCACTACCAACAGGCTGAGTTTCAAAACTTCCAGCACTCCTAATTTGACAGTTTCCTGGAAGAGTATAATCTACTTAAAGCCAGGAAAGCAGTACCTGCAACAAGTTGATTGCTTACCCTTACACCTGAATTCAGGACCAGGAGTAGCTACTGTACTTTTTGTTTCTCCCCTTGAAGCTTCAATTACTGAACAAAATCAGTTGTATATGTCAGTTAGGAATGTGAAACTTGTGAGATTCTATTTATAATGTCATATGAACATGTTAATGATAATATACACATACATACTCATACATATGGAATGAAAAGTTGTGCTCTCTTAACTTTTTCTAGTGTTCACTCAGATGTACCTTTCTGTCAATGATTATGGATTGGCACTAAGTGTGAGATGTGGGGCTGTCTGACACTAGTATTGAACTTGTCTTGAGAAAGACCAAGAGAGGTCGAAATGTCAGTCATATAACAAAATTATTAGTTTTAAGTGTGCTGTCATCTTAATTTCAATGTACTTTATTATGTACACCTACTTTATACTGAGTAGGAATCACCTTTAACCCTAGGATATCCAGAATTCTTTGTTGCATGGATTCAAGAAGGTGCTGGAACCATTCCTTAGAGATTCTGGTCCATGTTGACATGATAGTATCACGTGGTTGCTTTGGATTTGTTGACTGTACATTCATACTGCGAATCTCTTGTCCACCACATCCCAAGGGTGCTCTGTTGGATTGAGATCTGGTGACTGTGGAGGCCAGTGGACTACACTGAATTCTTGAGATGAAGTGTGCTTTAGAAATGGAGCATTATCCTGCTGGAAGTAGCCATCAGAAGATGGTAAAGTTCTGATGGCTAATAGAGATGCACATGGACAGCCACAATACTCAGGTAAGGTTGTGAGATTTAAACCACGCTCAGTTGGTATTAAGGGGCCTCGTGTGTGTCAGGAAAATATTCCCCATACCATTAAACTACCACCACCAGCCTGCACCATTGAAACATAACAGGATGGATCCTGTGGTAGAATTTACAGACATTTATATGTGAAATTGCTGGATAACTGTTGCATTGGCTTTTGTAATAACTCTGTAAACTATTCTCACTGGAATTTGTTATTCAGACAAGAGACAGACTATGCCATTTTCCTTCTTGCAGTTTGGTAGAAGAAGCTGTTGGTAGAATTTATTGTTAAGCAGATTTTATTAAGTTTTTCTCATGTGTGGAGTCTAGAGTTTCCTGGGCCCAGAATAATACATTTAGTAGGACAACAGAGACCGAGCAGAGAGTGTTTCTTTATTCATCAATTTGGTGTTGTCTGGGGGATACCAATACAGCTAGACACGGGTAAGTACAGGAAGGAATTGATTTTCTTTTCCTTTTTGTATTAACCGTCTTGCCAATTGATGAGATCAAAAAGAGAAAAATGTATATATGAGTAATTTGTCATACGTAGGATGAATCACTGAACTGTATAGTGAACTGTTTAGACACTCAATTGTTTTTAAGGAGTTCCTTGAAGAATGTGCACCCCATTTCTGGTACGTTACTAAGTAACACAGAGCCGAGTCCAAGACAGACTGGTCGGTGATACAAATATGTAATTTGTCACGATGTGGCTGATAGTAGCATGTACCAGTTGGATTTAGATGAAAATTACCAGGCTTTCTTTGCTATACCGCTGTTGATGTCGTAATCCTAACCAGTTTATTGTTTTAAGGTCATAGGTTATACAGTATTGTGCTAACTCTGAAATAACGGGCTTGGAAAGTATTTTGTGTGGGTTACAGCTTGGACTGTTCTGTTGGCCTTGGTCTTGTTTCAATCTTCTTTGGATTCTTGACTTGGACTTGTATCTTATTGTTTTACACACATCTTTTGGCCTAATTCAGGATTTCAAGCAAAATATAATTAAAAGCTAGCAAAGCTAGTTAGGTAAGGTTCTGTTTTAGAAGATTCTTGTTTTATGCATCACATTAGAACATAGTTCATTGCATTAAACATTTTGAAATTATATTCTGACAATTTAAAATGTGATTTTGCATATATTTGTTATAGGGACATCCATATCAGTATGGGGAATATCCATATTAATATTGCAGTTGATTTAAAAAATATAATTCACCCCTAAAGTGCATTCGTTCTGGTAAGGAAAAGGTATTCAATTTTCCTTGTTGAGGTCTTATAAACATCTTAAAAAGAAGGAAACCAAAAAATGGTGTTGATACTCCGGCTGTGGATCAGGAGGTAGAGCGGAAGGTCAGTGGTTCGATCCCCAGGTCCCCCAGTCCACATGTTAAAGTGTCCTTGGGCAAGATACTGAACCCCAAAATTGCCATTGACAGCTGTGCCACCAGTATGTATGACTGTGTGTGTGGCATGTAGAACGTGGCATGTAGTGTAATGCACTAACATGAGTGAGTCCATTTACCAATCTTATCTGGCAGTCCCGTTGAAACAATTGCGAAAAACTTAAGTATTTTTGTCTTGCCTTTCAACTTTGAAATGAATTGATGGGCTGAGGGGAAATTGGGCATTAATTTGCCACTAGAAAAATACGACAGATGACTGAAACAGTAAGATAAGGAAAAGGGAGCCCTGATTATCACTATCAGTATATGTTTCTGAGGGTGCTACAAATGAGAAGAAATTGCTTTAAAAAAAGCTCCAAACAAACAAAGAAAAAACAAACAAACAAAAAAAGGGTGAAAAACAAAACTGAAGCTTTTTGCTCAGAAATTGAGAAAGTAGCTGCAAATTGTAGTGCTGGTACTCTCCCTCAACTTGTATATAACCTGCAGACTGGAAGTTCCGAAACAGAGCTGATAAATTCAAACTATCCAGGCCAGACTGACAAATAAGCTGCTGCTTTCTTAGACTCTTGGCCTGATTCACTCAAAACATGAGAACAACTGATAATTTGTAGAGGTACAAATTGTGACTATTTTCAGATTGACGAAAGCTCAATTCCTGGCTTGTATCGAACACAACCCACAAATTGTACAAATTTGCTAATGGCCATTTGTAGAATATGCAAAACATAACCTACTATAGTCAGTATACTCACACATTAAAAAAACACAAAATACAAAATTACACACATAATCCACTGAACAGAGCTACAGATTTTTACATTTGGCTGCGCACCAGATGTTACATATAATGCACTTCCATCAGATATAGAAATGCTGCTGAGTTTAGCTTATGGTGCTGAATGGAAAAATGTTAACGATAACTACACCATGCCTCCAGCTGCTGTTGGTGAGGGCCCAAGGTAACGGGATGTGAGATGGTGCTAAAAGACTGGCTAGAAGACATACGCGTTCCCTCTATTAAGTAAAACTACTAACTATTTACAACTAACACACTGTAAAATACTCCATTACCAGTACTAAATAGAGAAAAATGTCCCCCGGTGACTGATATACTAGCATATCATAAGATTATTATTACTGATGCATTAATGTATGAGCAGCATTTTCTGTTGTAGCAGGTTGAGGTTGGTTTGTGGAATTTCAGAAAATAGTGACACTTCCATAATATTTGTTTTGTCCAACCAACAATTGAAACCTCAAAATTATTAAAATGAATTAAAATAATTAGAAAGAAAAGCATTTTATAAGCTGGGACCAGGAAATGTTTGGTGTTTTTACATGAAAAATGACTAAAACGATTACCAAATTAATTGCCATTCATTTTCATCTAATCAATTAATTAACTGATCTGCTCTACATGCACTCTGTATATATTGTCAGGTACAGTCCCTACTATAAAACAAAGCATCACATTTTATAACATTTCACATGTTTTTGTATGTAAAAATCTTAATCTTTAAATTAACCTGAAACAACAGCTGTCAAAGAAATTTGGTTGAGTAAGAAGTACAATATCTCCCTCTGAAATGTAGTGGAGTAGAAATATAAAGTAGCATAAAATGGAAATACTCAAGCACTGTACTTGAGTAAATGTACTTGAGTACATTCCACCACTGGTCATCATCGCAAAAACAGTCTGTAAATTAGTTTATGAAATTGTTTTCAAAATGTGTAGGAATCTAAAGCAGGCAAAGAGACATACTGTTGTAACAAAAAAAACTTAAATCAAAGAGTTTTTCACAGGGCTGACACACCAGAAAACTTGGAAAAACATGGTGTGATTAAAAAAAAAATTCCTCCTCTTCTAACAATGGCTCTGTTTGAGTGTGGGAGGACAGGATAGAAGCAGTCTAACACGCAACCTTCATCTAATCAGGCCTCAAACCAACAGACACACACACACACACACACACACACACACACACACACACACACACACACACACACACACACACACACACACACACACACACTCTAACAACCCCACTGGGTTGTTTCCATTCGTTGTCTTGCTCTTAGCTGCTTGTTATGCTTGCTTCAGACTCTTTAAACTTCACATGAGCTAAGGCTTCAAGCCCCTAGACTAGGCAAGACAAGAGAAGGCAAGGCAAGTTTATTTGTACAGCACTTTTCAACAAGTTTTTTTACATACAACACAAAAGTTATTAGGAAAAGAAGCACAAGAAAATATAAGACATTAAAATAAGATTTAAAAGGGTTACTTAAAATAGAAGATAAAAATGAACTAAAATTGAACAAAACAGATAAAACCAGAAGCCAGCATTCTCCTCTTGTATGTCTGGCCCAATGAGTTCATATAGCATGGCTGGCCAAGCTGCAGTTTTGGCAGCCTGTGGTTACCTACTTGGGGTACATTTTGGAAAACGGACACTGTCTCCTCTCGCCAGACAGACTAAAACTATCATCCGCAGCACCTCCTAAACACACAAAGGCAGAAGTGCGCTCTTTCTTAGGCACGGCCAACTGTTGCCAACATTAGATTTACAGCTATACTGCAATGGACTCTGTTCTTCGGCCTGCCGCACTGAGATCTGCACCTTTCCCTGTTCAATGGACTACTCATCTGATAGCTGCATGGAGACTTGAAAGCTGCTCTCATATCTGCAGCACCCTTGTTCTTGTCAGACTGCAAGTTGCCTTTTCACCTGTATGTGCAAGAGAAGGATGGTTTCACCTTGGGCATTTAGGTTCAGAAACATGGATCTCATTACCGTCCTGTGGGATTATATTCACCTAAACTGCCTCCCGTAGTGCAGGGGATGCAAGCTTGTTTGTTTGCTGGTGCTGCCACAGTTATCTTAATTGAAAGTCAGCCCCCTCTGTGAATATGTGTAAGTGACGATTTTGTCCACCTCTAATATTTATGTTCATGGCTTTAAAAAAAATGTTGTACTCAATCGGAGTGAGGCTTATGGCTCCACCCTGATAGGCCTGATTTTGCCCTAAATCCCTCCTCCATTTGGTGGCTCAATTTGCACATGGACCCACACATGTAGGAAAAGGGGGGATGAATCATGTGATCCAAACACAAAGGTTTGCTCCAGTTTTAACTGTTTTGACTCACTTGTTAGTAAGTAGATGCACTGTGTTCTTACAGAACAACAAGGGTAAGGAAGCAGTAAAACTTGACCATCCACCGCCACCCTCAGGTATATTTGTAAATATGCAAATAGACATAAATATCTCCTGGTTACTGTAGACAATTTCTCAATATAATTTTAAGGGTTCTCTACAAGAAAAGTAGATGACACGACAGTGAAAAAAATGTTGAAAATGATGAAAGAAAAAAATCTCCGATTCTGACTTCCACAGGGATTTTAACTCCAAAGTTACCCAACGGGTGAGCAAAATATTAGGGATAGATTGGAAGTTGCATATTCTTTATCACACTTAGAGCTCAGGACAGATGGAGAGAGTGAATGACACAATGAAGAGAAGGCTAACAAAAACTATGCAAATAAGCCTGAAATAGCCAGGTACTTAGAATATAGCCAGATGTAGAAGTCAGTAGTACAGCTAACAGAACCAGGTCTGAGTCCATATGAAGTGTTAATGGCCTACTGTATGACCTACTGTATGTCCACATTTGCAAGCGTGGGAAATAGGCTATTCATCCTCTAAAGACAAGAAATTTTGTGTCGTGAAATAACCCGATAAAGTTTTTCTGTCTCCAAGATGGAAAGGACCATACCACATGCTGTCGACTACAAGAACCACCAGGTAGACAGGAAAGCAGAATGGATGCATGCCACAAGGTGCTGAAAAGATCCAAATGGGGGAAACAAGGGCACGGAGAGTGCCAACTGACAGAGTGGCCAGAGAGAATCCTCTGTGCAGCCCTGCTTCTCCTTGGTGTAAGTGGCGTTGCCTTCATCCTCCTGGAAGACAAGGTAACAGTTACCAGAGTGCATGTGTTCACATATTCTCAACACACATACTGACTTTTAACACATGAACTGGAGCGCTAGGACAATAGCACCACTGTGGAAACCAAGAGACTTCACAACAAAGAAAACAATCATCACAGGACAACAGGAGATGGCAAGATACGTAGGAAATGTAGCTCTTATGATTCAGGTGAGTTCTTCAAGTGGAGTCGCAAGTTAATCCTTGTGACTCCCCAACTTGTCAACTCCAGGAAACATCCAGTGAAAATCTTGGATAACTTCCAGATAAGACTGTTACAATGAGATTTGGATGAACTATTACACCTGTTGTAAGACTTGACTTACTAGATTTGGGTGTGATGTTATAAGGGCCGAATATTCCCTTTCACCCCAAGGGGATTCTTGGTAGACTAGCCATAACCACAGGGCCTAGACTGTTGTTTGGTATTGTTCCATGATGACTACTGAGATAATATTGAAATCAGAAGATTCAAGTAGTGAAGTGGAAAAAAAGAATTGCAGTTGATTGTTCTTTCCTATCTAGTAATCAAGATAACATTTGGGCTTATACCAGAGTCCACATTGATTTGTTAAAATTAGACTCCTTTTAATTATTTTCTTTTATATGACTGTTATAATCAACTTTGGCCATTGAGACAGTTTGATCCTCTTCACCAGCAGACAGTATTAGTAGAATGTGTAAAATCAGTTGTAAATTGATTTGGATAAACAATGTCCAGGTGTAAGAACAACGACACATTATTTGGGACACCAGACTCATTTTATGGTTCCATAAGGGATTTTGGGTTATTGTATTCACGCTCTGTATCTGAAAAGAAATCAGTCAAATGAGACATCTGTATCAGGGCATGGGACCGTGACTGCTATGCTGCGAGAAATATTGTAGGATATTGAGATTTTTTTTCATTTATATTTTGAAGTCAGCTAATCAATGAATTTTGAGATGTTTGCTAAGTGAGAAGCAATCTTATTATAGTCATGCTTTATCTTCATATTTATCCATCCTCATTAGACTGATTTATGTTTAAGTGACTTGGTTAGACATTGGATGAATTTGGGGGTTTTCAACATTCTGACATCCTTAGGTTTTTTACCTCCTTGCACTGAAGGTAGAATAGGTATGTGCGTTAAGTCTTTTACCCATTCCTTTTCCCTACCTTGATGAGATATTTGGCCTAATGCGTGCCTAGTGTATGACCTATGACCTCTATCTGGGATTTTTACTGTTTGCTAATGTTCCTCTGAACATGACCACTGTATGGTTCTGCAAGATGGAATTCATAGGTTTTGTTTGATGTTGATCTTACAATCAACAAGGTGGGAACTGTGGTAGAATTTATTGAAATGTACTGTATATGTGAAACTGCTGAGTCACTGTTAAACTGGCTTTTGTAATATAACTCATCAGCCATTGTAACCTTTGATGCCAGATTGTCTAGTCATGAAGATTGAAGTGTCTCAGTGTCTGCGATAGGCTTATTGTAAACAGTCCTTACTGCAATTTGTTATTCAGAGAAGATAGAGAAGATGACTATGACCTTTTCCAAATTGCACTTTGCTATAATAAGCTGGCGGAGAAAATAATTTTTGAGCAGATTCTACACTGTTTCTCATGTGTGGAGTCTGTTTCCTGTGCCCAGAGTGAATGCATTAATTTTAGCCAAGAGAGACTGACCAGAGAGTGTTTCTTTATTTCTCAATTTGGTGAAAAATGCCACGGTCAAAGTCACTTAGATCACATTTCTTCCCTATTTTATTTTTTGGTCTGGACAACTGAACCTCTTGGCTAAGTCTGCATTATTTTATGCATTGACTTGCTGCCACATGATTGGCTGATATTTTCAGATATTTTAAGGAGCAGGTGTATAGGTGTACCAAATAAAGTAATAAATTGTAATGTTTGTGATAATATCAGTAAATATAATATTGATTGGCTGATTTATCTGTATTATCTATATGTCTTTGTATACTACATTCGAGTGTTCTTCTACAAGCCTCTGCATTTTAAGCACTCCCTTTTTTTTTCATCCTGCCCCCTTCTCCTGTGACTGGATTAAATGATTGAAAGTAGTGCATTTTTAGTGTGACTTGGTATTTTATATTAGATAACTAACTGTTACAAGTTTCATGGTTTTAAAAAGAAACATACGATTATGGGAAAATTTTCTACCGGCTTATATAACTACTATCAAAAGTTTGACTCAGTTGAATATCTTGTTATTCATTGCAGGAAATATCCAAGAAAGAGGATGTAGTGAGATGAACTTTAAAATTAATCTTGATGTACTGCACATGGATGCAGTTGTTTTTTTTTTTTAATGATATTATTAGTTCATTCATTCACTCATCATCTATACATTGCGATTGGAGACATTGCTGTCGTCAACACTCCGAAACAGCAAGGGGCTGTAATGCGCCTCGAACGTCGTTGTGTGCTGCGCCAACAAACCACGAAGAAGAAGCAGTCAGAGGGAGGAGAAGCATTTTGACATGGCAGACAGGTGGGTAGGCTGTATTAATCATACATTTTTAAATAAATATATCTTAATGCATGGACATGTGTTCTTTAAAACACTTTATAATAACAATTGCTATTATTTTGTAGCGGAAGAGCCAGCTGCTTGACTTTTATCCGACGTTTGCTTTTCTGGTCAACCATGCTGGAACGTGCTGCTAGCTAGCTGCTAGCTCGATAGGGTTAGCTAGCAAGTTGTAAGGAGTGGTTAACTGACGTACCTAGCGGAGTGCGGTGCAACGATAAGAGCCCCCCAGATATGCGTTTCATGGCTACATTTAGTAGGACTTCCCCACCAGTTCAAACATCCAAATACCGGTGTTGTAGTTCTTGAATGCCCAGTCACGTTGTCTGATTATTAGAACAAGCTAGCCTGCTAGCTTCCACTGCCTGTTATAGGAGTCGGTCCTGGTCCCAGTATCAGGGCAAAAAGGCTGAATTTCTGTCTAATTTTAAGAGTTACTTAACTAATTCTGTCGAACCTGTGAGTCAATAGCATGCCAATTTAGCGAGAATAACACAGCAGCCCTGCATTTAAAAAAAAAAAAAAAAAAAATCTCAAATTTTTATCTTTAAAATCTTTATGGGACAACAGTGGTCAGATAGCATGTTCGTGCTTCCTTTTAAAATGGACAGTAACGTCGTGTTTGGTCGGAGGTTAAAGGAGATGTGGGGGGGGGACGCTTGTAGGATGCCCCGAAAGCAGGCAGCTAGCCTAATGCTGGCAGCTTGAAACGATCCCCTGCCGTCTGATATGGTTTTGACAGAAATTCATACAGAAGCAGACTTGTTTATTTAGTCTTATGTTATTGGCTGGTTGTTGCAGTCTAATATAAGCTTTCGAGGTGATTATGGAGTAATTTATGTCGCAAGCTAGAGCTGTAATGATTAGTCGATTAAAACAATCAAACATTTTCACAGCCATTTAAGGAATTTTTATAGCAAAAATGCTGAAAAACTTACTGTTTTTAGCCTCTCAAATATAAAGATGAACTGCTCTTCTCTAATTGATATCATTGTAAATTGAATATCTTTGAGCTTTGAACTTTTGGTTGGACTAAATGAAATACATTCGAAGGCATCATCTTAGAGTGTTTTCGAAACTGTGATGGACATTTACTCGCTGTCTGACTGATTAATAAAGAAAGTAATCTGCAGATTAATAACAGAAGTAGTTGTTGGATGTAGTCTCATCTCAAGCAAATAAGACCTCTTCCACTTGTGCTAAAACAGTTGATTAATTGATTTGTCATCCCACTGAAAATTAATCATGAATTATGATTAATCCATTGCTTATTTCATCAAGCAAAAATGCTAAACATTGTCTGGATCCATCTTCTCAAATGTGAAGATTTACTGCCTTTCTTTGTTGTATATCATTGTAAATTGAATATCTTGGTTGGTCAGATAAAACTAACAACCAACCAACTTGGCTTTTGAGAAACTGTGATGGATACTTCCCTTGTGTCTGACATTTCATGAACTACGCTGTTAATTGCCTTCATAATTGTTAATGATATATGAAAAAATAAATAAATACTAATTTACTAAATTTAAAATGTTCATCCACAATTGCTTACCTGCTAAATTGAATCAGATACGTCCTGGAATATGTCATCATGATGTGCTGCCATTGTGTGTTTTTCCTTGTAACTGAATAGGCCTAATATGAAATTTAATAAAAATGTTGTATTTTCATCCAACATTAGTAGAAGAGGGGGGCACAGTGGTGCAGTGGTTAGTATTGTTGCCTCACAGTGAGAAGGGTCTGGGTTCGTGTAGAATAGGCTTCTTCCAAGTACTCCGGCTTATTCCCACAGTCCAATGACATGCAGGTTAGGTTAACTGGAGACTTTAAATGTGAATGTGAGCGTGACTGGTTGTTTGTCTCTATATTTCTCCCCCTGTGTCAGCTGGGATTGGCTCCAGCCCCCCCTGCAACCCTCAAAGGATAAGCGGTATAGCTAATGGATTAATGGATGGATGGATTAGCAGATGCCTTCTTTATTTTAGGGGTGGTGATGGCACCTCCAGTATACTGCTGAAGGAAACTCTGGTCTGCTGCCGTCCAAATAACATGAACAGCCAAACATTCAAAGTTATTAGTATGAACAATAGAAATTTATCAGAAGGTATACAACCATACACCATTAACTCTAGGTGCATATTTTAATTTGTTTAGTAATATTTTTCGTAATCTCTGCAGACAACAGAGGTAAACAGAATGTTTAATTTGGATATATGCTGTTCATTTTGCAGCGCAATAGCGCTACATTGCCAGCAGCTGTCCATGGTACTGAACTTCAAATGAGCAGTACAATTTCTCAAATGGCCTCGATCATGTTTTTTTTTAGCCTGTATCTACATAAACTGGCGTGGAGAAGACTACAGTCTGTCCTCAGTTTTTTGTCCAGTAGAGGGAGAAGACTGCTGAGTTCCCCTAAGGACGACCACATCCATCGTGTTGAACAACACATTTACTATTTCCTTGTTTTGGTATACCAACGGATGAGATTCAATAGCACTTTATGAAATTCAAATCTGAATAGGGTATCGAATCAACTTATTTAAGGACGTGTCAGTTAGTAGTCATAAAATAAAAGTATTGGAGACATACTTTTAGACCTGTTTAGTTGAATTGTTCCCACTTTATAGATTGGACTGAAATAATTTTGTAAACACTTGCATAGGAATACCCTGCTTTGTTCATAGAGCATCAAGTGTTATATCATTGATGTAGAACCAAACTACTAACCATCTGTTTGACTCTCTCCACAGTCCAAAGTGTCAACTGTTTACCTGTGTCAGAATATCCGGATTCAGCTGGCGGTCTTCCTTGGTCTTGGAGTCTCTTCATCATCAAGTCGCCCCTGATCTTGTCTTTCACTGCAGCTTTCAGTGCTGCTTTTTTTGTTTTCACTATGGGTTGAGGTAGTAGGTTGTATAGTTTTAGGGTCACACCCGCACTGGGAGATAACTATTCAACCTACTGTCTTTCTCAAAGTGCCAAACACACGTCTCAGTCGTCCCTGCGTGGATCCTGAAAGCCAGGTTTCTGACAGCTGTGTTTTAATGGATGTTGATGTTGTTTTAATCGGCAGTTTTTATTCCAGCTGTTCGCACGGTTTGAGGTAGTAGATTGTATAGTTGTAGGGTAGTGATTTTGCCCTGTTTGGAAGATAACTATACAATCTATTGCCTTCCCCGAGGAGTGGCATCTCTTCTGTTTTATGAAATGATATTCCTGCATTTACTTTCAAAGAATTTTTCATCTGAGGCATCCTCACTAAAAATCGCTGTGTATCCTGGTTATCTCATGAAATGTTCGAGAAAATTTTCTTTCTCAGAGAATTGGTTCTGAACAGAGGTAATTGCTCAACTTGTGCAGTGTATCCATAGCCGTAAATCAGATTTGTTTTAAAATTTGTTTGTTTTCCTTTCACATAAATTTGATTACAGATGGTGTTGAATACATAGAATTTGCTGTGATATGAATGCATTCGTGACAGACATTTTTCCTTACCTTTGGTCAGTGTAAACATAAACTTATTCCTTTTGTATTTTTTCGAGTTTTATATAATAAAATTGATTCAATATGAAAAACAGTTGTGGGCTAACAGTTGATTGATACTGAATTACAGATGTCCATACCAAAGTACAATTAGTAATACCACGTAAAAATACTCAATTTCAAGTAAAATTTCGTACAGGGGTATTATCAGTTAAGTGTACTTAAACCATTGAAAGTAAAAGTATGCATTGTGCCGAATGGTTGTTGACAGTGTTATATTTTTTTATAGTATAATATTTGATGATTATGATAATCATTACAATAATGTATAAGCCTATTAAAGTTGCACCTGGTTGAGGTGGAACTAATTGTGTATTGTTGGGTATTAGAGTTTACAGCAATGCATTTGTTTAATCTGAGTATTGGTATTGAAATCTTATTCTGAAAAGTAAAAGTCTGAATGTGCAATGATGACTATTTTACAGGTGTGTAATTTCCTAGAAAGTACTATGTAACGTGCTAATTGTATGAGAAATGGAGTTTTCAGCTGGTACACCTCCAACTAATTGCCCCTGTGACCTAGAGTCTTAATGATGTACAGCGACTAAACAGGCAAAAATGTGAAAGTTGTCTTCAGGCAAACATAAAATGCAACATACGGTACATAGGCAATAAAGTTTTCAATATTAAAATAATTAGTATTTACTCAGGTTTAATGGGAGCTTTACTTCAAGGAAATTCCTTTTCTTTCCCAATATAATTACTACAATAAAATGCATTTCTTTCTGTGGCGTGACAGAATAAAGTGGTATGTTATAGTACAAGTATAATTTGTCCCACCCTATCAGTTGAAAAAAAAAAAAACAGAAAAAAAAAATAATAGTGGTGTTGGTCAGTGTCAGTCTGTAAGCACCCCCACCGCCCCTAAATGAGGTCTTTTCCGGCAGCGCTAGTGAAAACACCAGTGTGGTGGGACCATGGATAGGTATGGGCTTTAAGGAAATGTGTGCAGTTACTTTCCACCAGTGTGAATGTCACGCTTGCGGTCAAACTTCAAATGTCAACGAACAGCAATTCCATGTTATTTTCCAACTATGACCAAAAATCTGTTTATTAGACTATTACACTTGCATTGATTGATTGACGTCCAACCCTATCATAAATATCAATCACTTAAATCATTTGACTTGATTTAAATCTTAGCCCTTAGTTAGCCAGTTTTGAAACACTGGTCACCAACTGGGCAAAGTGGGGCACTGTCCCAGGGCTCTACAACGCCTCAGAATCACTGATTTAGTTTATGGCATCAACTGTGTTGCAGTGTTAGGTGTTCTTGTGGCCCTGGGTCAAAACCCAGTTCCAACACCATTATAGTTTTAGTTTATTTGTTCTCACACAGTGCATGTCATGAATTAGTTGTGTTGTTTTCAAATTACCAAAGGAGTGCTGGCTGGTTTCTGTGCAAAATACAGAGTCCAGTGTGCACCGACTTGCGGGAAACAGCAGCTGTCGTTTTGCCCAGGTTGATCCAGACACGCACTTTTGAACAGGGTGATAGTAGTTCCAGAGATGTGGCAGCAGATGGTGCTGCGGTCCTTTGGCAACTCCAACCCCCGCTTCTGCCCAGGAGACCACCATGAAGTCTGTAAATCACTGAAGAATTATTAGTCATCAATTGTGAGGAAATAGGGTTCCTGACTGATAGTTCTCCAGCTGTCACATGCTATACCTATTATATCTGTTATTGTTGGGCCAAACTTTCAGTGCTATTAATACCAGTGACTAAACAAAGTATTTTATGGCTTAAATTCGGTTTCTAAACCCCCCCCAGCCATTTTGTATGCTGTTGAAAAATTAAACCTGTAACAGACTATATTCAATAGGGCCAAGCCCGCTTTTTGGACGACTTGTCAAATACTTGTCATATATGAAAAACCTTGTACTTCCCACAGTGTTTTGCCCAGAGACGCATTCAAGTCTTGAAGCTGGCGGTGTTTGGCGGAGAACCTGTACACGAGCCTGTTGAAACGTACACGGACTAGGAATGTGGCTATGGGTTAGAACGCTGGTCTGTTCTGCAGAGGCGGAGGAAGAACCCAGATCCATCACTGAAGTAAGAGTAGCTATATCGCAAAATTAAAAGCACATTTACAGGTAGAAAGTCTGCATTCCAACTTTTATTTTTGTTTTAGTAAAAGTACAGTTTCAGTAGGCTATTAAAAGTAAAACTTTCTCACTATGCAGAACAGCCCCCAGGTGTTTTGCTCAATTACTGGATGATTTTAATTGAGGCGCGAGCTTGGAAGTGGCCTTTTGATGTTGCAGCTGGTCCAGATGCTGCTAAAGTTCCCGACCTACTTCATACGCCGTTGGGCATCATTTGTATCGATAGAAAAACCGGAGGCCTATATTTAATTAGATGATGATGATGATGATGATGATGTTTGTTTTGTGAGAATGTTGGTGTGTTAAGTTGGTATCAGCTTGTCCCATTAATGTTGCCGAGTAAAAAAAAAAAAAAAAAAAGTACAATATTTCCACCTGAAATGCGGCGAAGTATAAAGTGGTATCAAATGGAAATGGTCGAGTAAAGTAGGCGACTTGCTACAGTGCCACAGGTTCCCACCAGTGGTGTTATTCGTTAATTGGTTTAGGATTGAGGTGCGAGTCGCATCAGATGAAATGTGATCTGAAATTGGGTGGGGGGGGGGGTCAAAACGTGCCAGCATAACGCAGAATCAGTGGGAGGGGCGTTTATTGTTGGAAAATAAATAAAAAGTGCGGGTAGTTGGTTGTCTGTCAGAGAGTGCTACTGTTCAGTGGCGGGATGGACTCCTGACGTGCGCGGATGATCCAGTATCCCGGAGAAGACTCGGTCTCCGTGAGCGGCACTGAGCCGACGACTTGGCCGGCTCCTCGCCTCAGCCGCACCCGGGGTCCGCAGCTCTGAGCGTGTGCCGAGGGGGACCGCTGAGCCGCAGCGTGTACCTGCAGGCTGCCGCTGCGAGCGGCTCACGGGCAGATCCTCCGCAGAACACGCCCTGGTAGAAAAGGTAGACACACACACGCACGCACGCACGCACACACACTCGGCCTGGTCGCCGTGGAGCCCAGCCGCCTACCTGAAGACAACAGCCCCAATGCTCCACCACAGGCTCGCACCACCGGACACCTACCAAATGAAACCAGAACGAGTCTACTGCCACAAACGCTGCTTCGTCCCCGGGAGCTTCGTCCACCTTTGTCGCTCGGAACACCTGGAGATCCCGCGGGACTCGACAGAGAAATAAAGCTGGTTATTGCGACAGTGGAGCATTAATCCACCGGCAGGGCTGAGCACCATGAGTAGGAAGACGCGGCGCTGGATTTTACATTTTTTCCTGTGCCTCGGAATAGTGTATTTGAAAATCGGGTGAGTTTATCGGGGTGTCCTACAGGTTGTCTTTGCGTTCGCACACGGGCGCTGTAAGATTTGGAAAGGAATGCAGTGAAAGGTGTTGCTGGTTTTAAGACAACTGGAGAATTGAAAAAAGCAGATAGGAATGTCAGCAGGCCACATGCAATTATTATACACGTCTGATGTCTATTTCCCCCAGATTACGGTCTTTATGAAGACCACCTGAGGAACTGCCATAGGAAAAAATGCCATGTTTTTTTTTTTTTTACCTCTCACCTTACCGCAGGGGTCTGTCGTCGGTGGTTGCACTGGGAGCGAGCATCATATGTAACAAAATCCCAGGCCTGGCCCCTCGTCAGAGGACTATCTGTCAGAGCCGACCCGACGCGATCATAGTGATCGGGGAAGGAGTTCAGATGGGCATCAACGAGTGCCAGTTCCAGTTCCGACACGGACGCTGGAACTGCTCGGCACTGGGGGAGAGGACCGTGTTCGGGAAAGAGCTCAAAGTGGGTACGTTGCACTTTGATTCTGTTCTAGCGGGATGTCCACCGGGGAAAGAACCCGCACATTTATTCATTGAATTGGTTGGTTCTGTGCGCAACAAGCATGTCCGATCAGTGGCAGTTCCCTACATTATTCTACGGGGTTCTGCGAGGGGCCCCCATGAAGTGAAAAGCGCTTTTATTGCACCTAACTCTCATTTGCATCGTATGCAGACTAATAATCCTATAGGGGGTCTATACGTTTACAGCGCAGCTCAGTAGCAGTGCAACTGTGATTACAGTTACTACTTTTGTTGTTCTGATGGTTAGAAAGCTGTTAAACGCTTGTTACAGTAAGAGCTTCACTTCATCTTTGAGCCGGTCTACCACAGTGCCATAAAAGACATTGTTGAAACATGTCAAATATGCCTTTATTTTTATAGTTACAGTGCTCACAATTTTTTTTTTTTTACTCATAAACTAGTATTTACGGTGAAATAAACTGTTTCATTTTCAAATTGCTACACCAGATTGATAACTGTGGGTTGAATATATGATGTAAAACAGAACTTGTATTTATGTATTCATTTCTATTATATCTGTTTATTGCTGTTTGAAGCATCTGAACAGTGCATTAACAAGCCGGACAGCAAGCGCTGAAAATTGCTTTAAAATGTCCAAAAATAGTCCAAAAAGACATTCTTCCGAGGTACTCGACCTCTGACACTGACAAATGTCTGCAAGTCAGAAGCTCAGACTCAGTACATCTGCTCTCGGTGGGAAAATAAGCCACAGATTTTTATCCTGCATGTGGAATAAGGCTCGGGGCGATGCTTGCTCCGAAGACAGGACGGTGGAAAGAACTAGAGAATCAGATTTAACACAGTGGTATTCCACTGTCTCGTCCTTTAAGTTCACCCTGTCATCTCGTAGACAGAGATGCAGAGCTTGGGTGGGATTTTTCACTTGGAGTGCCATTAAGGATTGGGCCTTTAACTTATGCCGGGTGCTCCTCTGAAATGGTTGCAGCATGAGCTGTAACACATATTGAGTACAATGCAGATTTGTGCACTTAGAAGCTGCAAGGTGAATAGTTTGATGTGTAAATGAGCAGGCATATGCCTTATGGGTCGATATAAACAGTGAGAGAAGTTCCTGTCATCATAAATCTTTAAGTGACCTCCGATTGTAATCGTTAGGATGATGCATTGGAATCTTTTGTCTGATAATATCAGTGTGTTTGGTCATGAATACATACTGTAACTGAAAGCATTTCCTTGCAATCCAGTTGCTATTGCACAGCCTACACGCTCTTTATATACCCTCAGCTAAACAACCTTTATGTATGTTCATAAAATACTTTTCCCCCCAAAGCTTCAAGTTCAGACAAGCATTTTCTTCTAGGTTTACAAATTTACCTCCAGGTTCTACAGCTTTGGCAGGGGATGTTTTAGGTAGAATAATTTCAGGCCACTGCTTAAGGGAAGCAACTCCACTTTTATGCATATCAGCAAATTTTATCTAGACTCAGTGAGAGAAGATGAGTGCAAAGATTTCAGCAGTGCAAAATCCAAATTTTACTCAAGCTTAGATGAGAATCAGGCTGATTTACAGGAGACAGCAGGTCGGCTGGCGTGCTGCTCAGTTCCAGCTGCCCTGCATACAGCCTGTCTGAATCCATTGTTTTGTTCCAGCAGACTGGAAGACTGATAAATGACAGAATACTAAATTTGGGATTGTCGTTGCCAACGATGCCACAATGTACATTTCGGCATCAGGATCAAGTATCCTCCCCATCCACCGCGCTGGCTACTTAAAGTAACTCAATGTGTGTACTGGCTGCTTCTATACCGACTGAAGGAGGAGATCCCAAAGTGTTTGTCGCAGATTACGTAAAAGTTCATATATTTGGTCTACAAATTTAATGTTAGGATGCAGCCGTGTTTGATGCTCTGTCTACTATGCCTTTAAATTGTACCACTGAGATTGTCCATCACTGCACGACAATCATACATTCACATCAATTTTATTCCAACAAAAGTCAACACTGGCACATAAATTTCAGTGTTTGAAGGAGAACTATGACCTTAAATGTCTAAAAAGCTTCGACGAATGTTTAATTGTTAAAGATGATGACTTTATTGGAGCATTTTTGGAACTTATGGTCATTTTTGGATGCCTTCCACATGTGCTCCAACAGGAATTATCTCTATTTTAATTAAAAAACACAGCTGACCTTAAGCACTCAGATTTATGAAGTGGAAATCCGTTTATGTAGGGAGGCACTGCATGCCTCTCAGATTCACCTCCACAGGGTGGATCCGAGTGTGATGGTAGCTGGGACAAGGGCCAAAATAATGCCTGGACAATTAATATTTTATCTCCCACTGAATGGTCTCCAATACACATCTTTACCAATCATATGTAATCAATAGACTGAATGTTGATTGGTGCAGTTGTTAAATTATATTCCCAAGATTTACAGACTAGTCACAAGCCTGGAGGTTCTTTGATTTAACAGTGATGTTTTGAATGAAACTGTCCTGCTACCGTAGAAGTAGCTTCCTTTATTAGGGCTTTTCTCCTATTCTCGACTGCTTCATTATACTTTCTGCAAAATTCAGAGCTTCCTCCTCAAGTGTATCTGTTTAAAGAGAGTGTGATTAATGAATTGGACTTGGCTTGGCTCTTGTATTTTATGATTTGGTTTGAGGCAGCTATGCCAAGTATGTAAGGAGGCTTGACAGAGGCTGAAATAGTGAATCCCGTTGTTGGCAATTGTGATTAAAAATGTCTTTTCTCTTTATCGCAGGCAGCAAGGAGGCTGCGTTCACCTATGCTATTATCGCTGCCGGGGTCGCCCATGCAGTTACTGCAGCCTGCACCCAGGGCAGTCTGAGTGGATGCGGCTGTGACAAGGAGAAGCAGGGTTTCTACAACCAGGAGGAAGGCTGGAAGTGGGGCGGCTGCTCTGCAGACATCCACTACGGCCTGGGTTTCTCCAAGGTGTTTGTGGATGCACGTGAAATTAAGCAGAATGCCAGGACTCTCATGAATTTACATAACAATGAAGTGGGACGCAAGGTATGTTTGTAATAGTCTATTATTGTTTTTGCTTTTATTTTAGCACATCCACATCATCGCATCATAATCACATCATAAATAAGTTATTTACAATAAATGCTCAAGGTCAGAAAGACCAAAGCGTTGGGCGATAAAATCTAATACATGTTTGAATAAGTTAGAGGGGGTGAGGTGAATCTAAACATTTGACCTGTTAACACTAAAGTGCTGTGGTATCACTTTGTCATTGTAACTAATAACATCAGTGAACACAACCTTTAAAGGATAAGCATAAATAAATATATTCTATATTTTTTTTCTCCCAAAACCAACAATGAATGTATCTTACTAACACGTATTGTGTGTGTATTAAAAGCCTGAGATACCATATATTATTCCTCTGTGCCACAGAGCTCCATTGTTGTCCAAAAATGATTAAAAATAAATCAGGTAGCCACACTGATGCACTGGGCGACATGTCCCTTCATTACCGTCAACACACACTGCAGTGTATTTTGACTCAACCCCACATACGCCGCCCTGCTGCCGTCAATTCTCACTAGAGCACCAAATGTAGATTAATCCGCTGCTGAAAAGAATCCCCAGCAAATGCACATTTTCCACCTGTTTCAGTAACATTTGATAAAAACAGCGACCTTTTTGGGAAATGACTGAGGCCTTTTACGATGAAACTGTATATTTGCAAGGTATTTTTAAAAATGTCTGCCTTCAGTAGAAACCAGTGGGCTAGGGGGATGAGAGCCAGAGACAGGGTAGAGATCGGAAGGTACCAAGAGACAGACTAACACATTGATGGTGTCGGTCTTTTCACAGGATTTGTTGACAGTTACAAACACATGGAATAATCCTAGTCTTATCCTTTAATTTATGGATAATGATTTAGCCACCAAAGTTATGACCACACACCATGTTTAACTTTTGCCTGGTTGTAAGTACACACATGCAAACTGCACATGCATTGTCCTTTATGGTGGGATATAAACAGTTCGTTTTCGAAAATACGTTATGCACTAACAAGAAAGTACAGAAAGTGTGGTTGTTACAAAGGTAAATAAATACATATTCTGTAATTATAAAAATACAAGTAAACACCACAAGATAATCTTTTCACAAGAACGGGATAAAATGAAGGCAAGTCACGTAATATCCATCCATACATCCATCTGTTTTCTATCTACTGCTTTATTTGCTGTTTAGGTTTGCAAGGGCTATCCCAGCATGCACTGGCTAAGAGGCAAGGTACACCCTGGACAGAGTGGCAGTCTTTCGCAGGGCTGACACATGTACAGTAGCTAGGCTAACACATTCAGATGCACATTCAGACGTGCAGCCTATTCAGAGTTGCTAGTTCAGTGCTAGACACATGGCAACCAAGTCAGGCAACAATGAATTCTGTTTAGAAATGAAAAGTTGATGTTGAACATTGGCTTTTTTTTACTGGAACTTTTGTGATGGTGTCAAGTACAATAAACTGTACTTAAACCCCAGGGGCATGGAGTTGCAACAGAGATGCAGTAACCTCTTAACTGTAATTTAGGACGGATTTTTGACAACAGGAATGAGTGAGACTCTATTCTGGGCTTTGTGATTTAACTTTTTGTAGGAAAATTTGCTACAATTACAGAAAAAGGGAAAAGAACAAAAAAAAAAACAAAGCAAAACAAAACAAAGTTATTTGGTAGGTGATTAAAAAAAGGAATACCATTGAGAGTGGAACAAGATGATTTTAAACTGTAAAATAAATACAGTAAATATACGGAGTATGGCCTAGCCAGTGTTTTAGCTTTTAACTGGTTATACTGTCATTAAACAGGTCAAACGTATCAGAGTTGAGCCGACATAATAAAATAAATACATGCACAGATGTTAAAACATGTTTTTTGTTACATTTATTTATTCAGGTTAATCTGATACTTTTAGTAGTAGGTTTTTATATGTTGCAGCCCTACTTTAGATGATGTAAATCTAGTTACATGTAGGTAAAGTTGTGCAATCTTCTAACTCTGAGACATTTATGCTTTTTCATATAAAAGGTGTAAATGGGAAGGTTTTACATGGTATTTTGTGAATAGCTGATGAATTGGATCTAGTTTTGGCGTTTGGCTGCAGTCATGTCTCACAATTATATACTGAAAGAGATCATAACCAGTGCAAGTGACATCAAGTGTGGTCAAAGCAAGATCCTACACTCATTTAGAGAACGCAAATAATGTAGAGTCAAGAGGTAACAGTGTCTGACAAGATGTACAGTGAAGTGAACCAAGGACCATCACCATATGAGAGTACATTAGCCAGACTCTGATGTTGTTAACCGGTGGACAAAAGTCGGGAGCCAAATGACAGATCAATATAAATTGGAGGACCATCCACAAAGTGGTCCTACAAAAAAGCAACCTATTGGAAAAGCCACAGAAAACACATGATAGATCAGTCGAAGTCTGAGGTAAAACTTCTAAGAATACTGCAGTCCACAGAGCTCTACCGTAGTGTAGATCTTATATACTGCTGCATTTGTAATTATATTTCAATCAGGAGAAACTAATAGAGATAGACAAAGAGTAATTAATTTAATTTATTTGCTTTAGTTTGCACAATAGAAAAGATGAAGATATATATGAGGAGTCTTTGGCAATTGAAGTCTATCGCGACAGCATCATTTAGAGGGGTAGTATTTCTATGAGGTGCTCAGGAAAATCTCCCCAATGGAGTCTAGACACCGGTGGTGGTCATGAAGGGGTGAAGAGCAATGCGAAAGATCTGGATGGCTGTGATGTGCAGCAGGACTTCTGATAAGGTCAGTGGAGGGGACCATGGACGCTAGTTCTGATGAAAACTAGAGGTGATTGGGATGGAGGAAGGAACAGCTTTAAATTCTGACAGCAACAAGATGATTGGCTCACAGAAGCCGTGGCAAAATTTTAACTGAAAGACAGACCACTCTCAGTCAGCTCACTGAGTTGGAAGAGAAAAAAAAGGGAAGAGAAAGCCAGAGAGAGAGGGACAGAGAGAGAAAAAGTAAATAGAGGGAAAATGAAGACAGTGGTCCTTACTAAACTTTTGCTAAGCTTAATTTCACTAAGGAGAGACTAACAGAGAGAGAGGCTTACAGAGTAATTCAATTAATTTATTTGATTTCGTGTGCACGATAGAAAAGATGAAGAAATATTTGAGGATTCTTTGGCACTTTGACCCCATTGTTACATCATCATTTAAAATCCTTCATCATTCCAGGAGCTGTAAAGGAAAATCCCCCCAAAGAATATCTTGTTTCTTACATTTCTGAACAGGAGCAGATATGATGCATAATATTAAAATTAGTAAGGGATAAGACCAGAATGCAGTGATGGAGGTCAGCAATGACCAGCGAGAGGGTGTGCTAATTTGGTCAGCAATAAATTAGGGTGCTTATATGGCCAGCAAAATCAAAGGGGCAGTTGCAGCAATAGCAAACAGTGCGAAGCCATGAAGTGTTGATAGGTCTAAATTCTGGGTATTTGATCATGGATTGGAAGGGACAAAAAGTGAATAAATGCAAGCTACAATTACAGAGCAAGCACCTGTTTAGAATGTTTAAGCCGTAGACTGCATTGACTAGGAATACCTAATCAGAAAATGAAATATTTGTACCTGGATTAAATGAATTTGAAGATAATGTGAATTCGCCACTTCCGAGGAGCAAATAGCCAATAAAAATACCGAATCTACCAGAGAGTCAGTGTAAGGAGAGAAAACACCATTTGTGAGTACTGATATTATTCTTTACAAAATGGAAACAGTGATTGGGTGTCTGATCAGGGACAGAGGGAGAAACTTTTAAAATACCTCTCAGAAGTAATTTAATGGCTGGGTTAGAAAATAAAGTAGGAAAAGAAGGATCATAACATCTTATGTTAAACTGAATCCTACAAGTAACCCACAAACGTCCTCAGGTTTGAAATGGCGAACATCCATGCAGTAACAAATAAAGGCACAAACAGTGTTTATGGAAACAGCTTCTAGTGGCATACCAGTAGAAACAGAAACCATAGCAAAAGTGCTCTACGCATAATAATATGATTTCAGGGTGGAAGATGCTAAGCAGTGTGACTGATGACCATGTGATGCTTCTCATAAAGGGTATAATGTGTTTTGAAGAGGAGCACTCTTTATTGATTTTGCTGACAACTGCTTAATTGTCACACAGAACGGCAACATTGGCAAAACCGGCACTAGACATGGCATGCTACAGCAGTCGTACAGCGCAGGTGACAAATCAAACTTGGAAAAAGAGGAAGGCCAGTGGCTTGCACACCATTGGCCTTGATAATACCTCCTAAAACCCAAGGATGATGCCGCATCCATGAAGAACTCGATCAAATCAGTGGAATGCACTAGTTCATCGTAGAAGAACGTTATTCAGTAGTCCTGCAATAAACCCTACCTTCATGAGGGTTATAATGTTCAGTTTTTTGCCCAATATTTCAGGACTAGACAAGTACATGTTTATTAATTGCAACAGATATTCTTTTTGAATGGAGAGTACCAATGTAACCATAGTCTTTTACAGTGTCATTATGTATTATGGGTTATTTGTAGCCCTATTATGTCACTAGGCTAGTGAATGACTGTTTTCAAGTCCATCTGTACGGAGTCTTCAGAGTTAATCAGCCTTAAAAGTGTTCCATTAGTCCAGTTTAACCTTCAGGAGTTTCTGAAGGCTAATGTAACACATTCTGCTGCCACAGAGGAAATCAATTAATGAAAAGTGTCAACGAGTTCTTAGCATCTCCCGATGTCTTTACTGCAGAAATAAACCAGGAGGAAAATCTATTGAACAGCCAAGAATTACGTCTGTCACAGATGATGAGCTCAAAAAGACTGAAGTCTGAAAAACAGTAACTGTCAGCGAAAATAATTATGCGAGAGGAATGAGAGTGAGAGAGGAATCGACTTGCTACAGTAACTCAGCTGGGAAAGTGAACTGGCTACAGACGAACAAAAATTTTGGTAAGCAGTCAAACGCTGTTACATTGTCATATGGCTATGGTAGGTTGACAAAATTTCAGTTCAAATCCATTCCCTACAAGTCTCGTTTTACCGATTTCTTTTGTAGGGCACACCCTGCGATCACTCACAAAAATGTGAAGGATTACTTAAGGACAAAGAGCTCACTTCGTCAGTGAGCATATTTGTTTCGCTTTTCTTCTTGCTAATGTCTGAGTTACTGTGGAAAAACAACAACCTGTGCTGGGTTTTTATATTATTAAATGGCTCAGAATGATGTGAAAATGCATATTTTCCCAATGAACAATGCCCAAACGCCCTGACCCTGCTCCCATTCAGGGAGAAAGAGCAGTTGTTTAATCTGTGGACTAGACTTTGGTGGGAGAAGGCTTCATATTTGAGGTCTGGCATCAGTCAGAATGTGATACAGTGTGTGAATCTCTTAATATACACTTACTGAACCGATACCCCTGTAATTATTGTAGCGAGGCTTTATGTTCAATTGGAGATGATGTCAGAGTGGGTTTTTAGTGTCAATCTTCAAATTTCTTGAGAAGAATAAACAATAGTGTAAAAGGTGCCATGGGAAGCCTACAGGGGCTCTGTTAGACAAACAATGGCAGCTTCACTGGCATCTCACTTCACTGAACTCCATGAATTATATGTTTGTCAAATCTCAGGAGCATGACCACACTAGGCTGTGTGCATCCAAGGCTGTTGACAATTACCCCACGAGTCTCCAGAAAGTCTGAGGTCATATCAGAGTGGAATGATTAAAAAGAAGGGTGAGGCTTCTTTAATGCCAGCGAGGGTGAGGAGGAAGGAGGGTAAACTGATGTCATTCAGCCCGAGGCACACAGAGAATACCCCATCTGCTTTGCCCAAGACACCAAAAGGTTCCACTCTAACCCTGCAAAGGCATTTCACTGCTGCCAATCTACTCGCTATAAATGTCTCAATGTGGTGACAGACCAAATTGTCTCTTTAGTCACCACGAGAACTCAGCTTAACTCAACTTTACATCTGTATTCATCACCTTATACAGATTCATTTTATTCCTACCATATACAGAGACGTTTTGTGGTCACACAGCCTGTTTTTTCATAGTTGTTGTCCATAGTAAAGCAGTTGGTCAAGATACTGAAGATCTGTGAAACAAAAACCACATTGCTCTGTAGAGGCCGGGGAAAAAAGATCTACAAATCTTTGAGCCCAAGTTGTTTGCAGACATGCACAATTAGTCTTAGAAGGACTCTAATACATAATTAGACGCTAATTTCCATTTTCCTATTTTTCTTCTCATTTTGAAATCTAAATTTATTTCAATCTAAGTAAGTACAGTACATTTCATTTATTGGAAGCAGGCTGTGCTTTTCACCAAACAAGGTCCTCTACTGAAAAATACAGTACTACCTGTACTTTTGCAACAGGAGACACTACAACTTTAAATGGCATCAGTTTATACAATCTGGGTGAAAATCAGTTAGAATCAATCTGCACCTTTGAAAAGAATCCAGGATAGTTCATGTAGTACTCCAACAATTTAATATTCAACTTACACAAAGTTGGGGACTTTTTTCAAAAAAAGAATTGTCAAAACCAAAGCAGCAGAAGTTTGGATGTACTGAGCTTCAGTCCCTAATATGGGTCAAGTTTCAAAAACCCTGGATCCTTCATTTTCCATAATGCTTGATAGCATTTTTCATTAGGCCCTCCTTGCCTGTTAAATGCTCAGGCTTTCCATTAAAAAAAATAATCTCCTAGCCCAAGCTGAGGTAACCCATGGATGTTTTAAGGAAAAAACTGGATACTGGGTTCAAAGATGGTGCCCCTTTCAGTCCTATAAAAGTTGCTCAGTGGGCATGTAGCTGACTTCATATTGGCTTTCCACACACATGATTGGGATAAAATAATTTAATCATACGCCTCTTCTAAACTTTCCAAATGTCATTGGACTGAATGGATCAAATTCTGATTATAAAAGGAATCATTTTTAGGGGGTTTGTGATGCTCCGAAAAATGTATTCACCATTAGACAGACACTCTTTTTCCAGGAATTGTGTATGGTAAAAATGCTTTTTGGGCCAGTGCGCATCACGTGATAAATGGAGAAGTTGCAATACCCCATGCGACCGCTACGCCAAAATTGTCTCATAGCCAAGTGTTGTTCTCAGGGGCTTGAGATAACCCTGCTGAAATCACTATTACATCATAAGAGTTACAGTCAGGTATATGTATTTGGGCAGTGACACAGTTTTCATAACTTTGCCTCTGTGCACCACCATTATGGATTTGAAATGAAGGCATCAAGATGCAGTTGAAGTGTAGACTTTCAGCTATCACACGAAACATTTAAGAATTAAGGCCATTTTTATACATAGTCCCTCATTTTCAGATGCTCAAAAGTAATTGGGCAAACTAACATAACTATTAATATAAGGATTATTTTTAATACTTGGAGGAAAATCCTTTGCAGCCAATGAATGCCTGAAGTCTGGAGCCCATGGACATCACTGAGTTTCCTTCCTTGAGCTGCTTTGCTTTTACTGCAGCCGACTTCAGTTGCAGCTTGTTTGTGAGTCTGCCCTCAGTTTTTTCTTCAGTAAGTGAGAAGCATGGTCAATTAGGTTGAGGTCAGGTAAGTGACTTGGCCATTGAAGAATATTCCATTGCTTTGCCTCGAGAAGCTCTTTGGTTGCTTTCGCGGTATGTTTGGGGTCATTATCCATCTGTACTTTGAAGCACCTTCCTGTCAGCTTTGCAGCATTTGGCTGAATCTGAGCAGATAGTACAGACCTGCACACTTCAGAATTCATCCTGCCACTTCTATCAACATTCACATCATCAATAAATACCAGTGACCCAGTTCCATTGGCAACCATTCATGCGCGTGCCATAACACTGCCTCCACCATGTTTCACAGATGATGTGGTACGCTTTGGATCATGAGCCGTTCTTTTCCTACTCCATACTTTTCTCTTCCCATCATTCTGATACAAGTTAATTTTGGTTTCATCTGTCCAAAGAATCTTGTTCCAGAACTGGGCAGGCTTTCTTAGAGGTTTTATGGCAAAGTTTAATCTGCCCTTTCTGTCCTTGAGTTTTACCAGTGGTTTGGACCTTGTGGTAAACCCTTTGTATTTACATACATGAAGGCATCTCTTGATTGTAGACTTTGACAATGATACGCCTACCTCCTCAAGAGTGTTCTTGACCTAGCTAGATGTTGTGAAGCGTTTTTCTCCACCACGGAAAGAATTCTGCAATCATCCACTTTAGTTGTCCTCCGTGGTCTTTCAGGCCTTTTGGTGTTGCTGAGTTCGCCAGTGCATTCCTGCTTTTTAGAAAGTGCACCAGATTGCTGATTTGGCCTCTCTCAAAGTTTCTGCCATCTGTCTGATACGTTTGTTTTGTTTTTTAGGCCTAATGACGGCCTTCTTCATTTGCATCGACACCTCTTTGGTCCCCATATTGAGAGTTCCCATGAACAGCTACCAAATGCAAATTCAGCACTTGGAATCAACTCCAGACATTTTATCTGTTTATTTTGTCATGAAAAAAACAGGGAACAGCCCACACCTGGCCATGGAACTGATTGTCAGTCAATTGTCCAATTACTTTTGAGCCTCTGAAAATGAGGGACTATGTATAAAAATGGCTTTAATTCATAAACAGTTAATACAAAATTTTAGTTCAATCCCTTGAATTAAAGCTGAAAGTCTACACTTAAATCACATCTGGATGGCTTTGGTGCAAATTCAGTGTGGTGTTGTACAGAGGCAAAATTATGAAAACTCTGTCAACGTACAAATACTTATGTACCTGAATATATTTTCTCTGAGCTGATAAAGCACCCTCCAGGGAGACATTATATCGTGATTGTTTTCACAGACTGAGCAGCACTTCCTCGCACTAGTAAATGTGCGTAATGTGTAAAATCAACAAAGTCCTTTTAAGCTTCTTTTGTTTAATTAGGCTGTTATAATGACTGAAATAAATCCACTTTATGTGATTTGTATTTAAATATACAAATTGTTTGAATGAAACCACATGCATGAAGTTAGATCATTTCCATGCATTTGTGTGGGTATGGTTCTTCCATGAGTGTGTTTTGAAGTTCATCCTGTCTTTTAAAAGAATGGAACATACATAGCTACTAGCCAAAGAGTGACATACTGTAGCGGCTCTGAGATCTCTGGAATGCCTACATTCATTTGGAATGCTACAAAACTTTTGTCTCAACCTGTTGAACTATTCATGCAATATCACTGAGTATTTCTCCAAACTCATATATTTCTTGCTTGCTCATTATGGAAAGAAAACAATCTGTAAGAAATTGCGTGTAATGATAGAACTACTAAACATTTCTCTTGAAAAGTTGAAATGATTTGGGATTCGACTCACTTCATTTATCAAGCAAAGCTCTTATGAAGGTGTGGTAAATAGTTTAATATAAAAAAAAAGTCAAAGTAAATCCAACGGTATTTTCAGATTTGAGTAGGCCTGGTTTTAACTGAACACCTTTCAGTTTGAAACTGTGAAACTTTGCCTCAACTGAAATTTCCCTCCATGTTGTAGGTCCTGGAGAAGGGCATGCGTCTGGAGTGTAAGTGTCACGGTGTGTCAGGATCTTGCACCACCAAAACCTGCTGGACGACACTCCCCAAGTTCCGTCAGCTGGGATACATTCTCAAGGACAAGTACAACCAGGCCATACACGTGGAGCCGGTGCGTGCCAGCCGCAACAAGCGCCCCACCTTCCTCAAGATCAAGAAACCCCATTCCTATCGTAAGCCCCTGGACACAGAGCTAGTCTATATTGAGAGGTCACCCAACTATTGCGAGGCCGACCCTCTGACCGGCAGCATGGGAACACAGGGTCGCCTGTGCAACAAAACGGCTCAGCAGCCCAACAGCTGCGACCTGATGTGCTGTGGTCGCGGGTACAACACACATCAGTACTCGCGCGTTTGGCAGTGCAACTGCAAGTTCCTGTGGTGCTGCTACGTTAAATGCAACACCTGCAGTGAGAGGACAGAGGTGTATACCTGTAAATAGAGATATTTATTGGACGTGTATTCAGACAGCTAGACTGGACTGTGTGTGTGCGTGTGTGTTGTTATGTATTTCTGAATAAGGGTTCTTTATGGCTGATACGCACGTGTGAAGTGATGGTTTGCTGTCTTGGCATTACAGCAATCATGACAACCACTTCATCCAACTTGTGTTGATAATACTGATGCCAGTGCACATCTGCCATCACACTGGACTCAACCTGTGGGTTCATAAATTTCATTCTTATTTTTTGTAACGTCATTTCATGCCCCAGGCTTGACTTCTCTGCAGGCCACACTGGTCTACTGGCATGACTCACCTCAAACAGTGATAGTTTTTTTTTTTTCTTTTTCTAGACTGATAATTTATTCAGTGAGAAAACTACTGATCACTTTGAAATTTCACTGTCGACTAAATCTAGTAGGGTCTTAAAGTTGGTGTAGATGTCTGGCATTTTATTAAAAAATTATTCAAGTGCACTTAAGAGCAAAACGAATTTTCTTGTGAATATCGTTTGTTATTTACAAGACAACTTAAACACTGGAGCTGAAACCTGAGACAGTCAGAATTGTCCTTGACTGACAGATTTGGGAACCTGCGGCTTATGTGCATTAAGCATAGCAGAAGAACATTAAGACTACTGATTCAGGACTCAGTACGGTACAGTTGTTTTCTGCTTGTTTCTTTCCCCCATCCCCTCCAGTTTGCTGCTAGTTGTCTGGAAAGTTATGGAGCTTGTGACCGAGCAGCCATATTGACTCTTCAAGCTAAGTTGACACCACCAGGAGCAAACGCGAGCTTCCAGACATAAATTTCCCTCAATGTTCGTTAATAGAATATATTTTGTAAGAGATTATTTTTATATAAATATTGTTTTATTTATTTTCTATCTCTGTGTAAGATAGCATTTCTTTCCCCACTGAAACACTGGTTTACAAATGTGCCTGTTTCCTCAGCAGAAGAATATAATAATGTCATACTGAAATGTGCAGTATTGTGATGGATAACCCATTTCAGGAAACATTTCACCTTGCCTTGCTACCTATAGAGGGCCGAAGTGCTAATGTCACCTCCAGGCTAGCCGCTGTTCCATGAACATCTCTTGGGGTGGATGTTTTTCATCTGTGTTTCTTAAAAAAACAGTTTTTTGGAGTTCACTATCTATATTCTAAGATAAACTAGTGTCTACCACAGCATTTGCCATTAGAATTTGTACCCTTTTTAATTTGAGCATAGTTAAACAACAGTTATTCAAAACTAACACAGCTGTTGGTTTTTCCCTTATCTATTTCTGTCATCTTTCCATCTTTTCAGCTGTAAGTCTGCTGTCTAAAAACAGCGCCATTCTGCCCTTTCTGTCTGCTGTTGTTTTAGCAGTGACTAGCCGCAGCCACTCAACTGTCATCTTCTGTTGAGCTGCTAATTTTCAGTCCACAGTGGTTGTATATGGTGTTAAAGGATGCTAAAAGCAATAAATAAGCATACAAAATAATAAATAAACATAAATAAACATTAGATTCAAAGAAATTTCCATCATTTGTCTGTTCATTTAGACAAATGAATTGATTTTCAGTATTTTGCGTTGATACAAATGTGATGTAAATGAGGTATTTTTACATCACGAACAGAACCCAGTTACAGTTTCACTTCGGCTCTCTGTAAGTTCAACCAGTCCACAGATATGCAGTGTCTGCTCTTTGACAAGATTCACACTAACACCATTTGGGGCTGGGTAACAGTTCATATTAACATGTTTTGGCATTTTATGTCTTTTACTACACAGTCAAAGTAGAGGGATGGCTGAAAATGAGGGGAGAAATTCCATGAGGAATGACATCCAACCGAGGTTCCGTTGTAAACCAGGGAGCTGGGTTTTGGTAAGAAAACCAAAATGAATAATGAATAACATTAAATAATATAAATATTTTGATTTAGATCATGAAATATCTGATCAGACAAGTAAACAAGACCAAGAATTCAACCCTAGCTGTTGGTACGTGACGTTTTTGAGATTTGGTTCTATGGACACATTTCAAGTAGTACTCGATAAGTATTAAAGTTTGATTCCCAGCCCTGCCCTAACAATTACATATAAAAACCATCTGAGGTACGTTAACATGGACCACTCATGGTAGTACAGTATCATGACAGGTTTATTATAGATAGAACTATAACATGCCTTCAACACAGGGGAATGGATTACATGACTATTGAAAAAATGCAGTTTGTTCACAGGTCTCTTGTTTGCTTATTGATATGAGAATTTCTAGTGAAGTGCCAGTCAATTCTGCCTCATTGTCATTAAAGGTTTTTCTAGTATGTGACTGAAGTAATAAAATCATATCACCCAAAAGCTGTAGTGTTGTTCAATCCGAAGTTATTGTTGACATTTTTCATGTAGACCCACACTGTCTTTTCATTCTTTTTATTTAATGAATGTTGTCCCAGAATTAACAGAACAAGTTAATTTTGTCTTTAATAAACATTTTTCAAGTTTAGCCTTATTATTAGGGCATATCAGAGTGAAGTAGGTGTAACTCAGGGTCATGTTGCAGGTGTCACAGCAGTGTGTGTTCTCAGAGAGCAGTGGGAGTGCGGAGCTGCCGGCTGATGGATTACTCTGACATCTGCTTCATTCACTCCTCAACAACGTTGCTACAACAACCGCACTGTGCCCCCCAAAAATGTTCCTCATCTCATCGAGAGGCCAGACTGCCCATTAACAAAATGGTAACCATGCAAAACCCAGATAAAATTTGGATGCTATTTATTTTGTGGAAATGGCAAATGAGAAGAAAGCGGGGAGGGGGCTTTACAATTGGAAGGGGATGATGTCAAGAAGGATTTCAATCTGAGCAATAGAAAAGGTCTTAACTCCCAGAATAATCGACACAAAACATTCCTCGGCTAAACTTTGCCTCAATAGAGTGACGCGTTCAAAAGGCAGCTGGCCAAACAGCCTTGGTTAGAGTAACACCAAGGCTCTGTCACTGAGAACTCAACAACATTATCCGAGCGTCTCAGGGAGCCCTGGCTTGTTACATGCTTCACTTTTCTATTCACGTCTCTAATGATATGGCTTCCAAATAAATCTGTCAACGTGAAATACACAGACACAAACTAGATACAATCACAGATGGGGAACTCATATCTAACATGATTATTATCTATTATCTTATTAACAATTAACATAGTGCTACTATCTATCTTATGTCCATTCCATTTTTTCACTACCCAACCTACTGCTCTGTGCTTTATGTTTCATATTGGCTCCACTTTCTAATAATGCATCCTTTATAAAGGCTTCATCAATGTTAGACTGAAAGTTATTTCTTGACCTTGGAAACAGTAATTGACAAAACAGTGTCATCTTAATGTCCATTTAGTAGTGTTCTGGAGCTTATATTATATCCAATAAAAAAGAGCAATTATAACCTTGTTTACTAATCAATTTTAGAAGGAAAATTTGTCTCCCCCGTTTCATTTCAAGGCTACTTGTTTAGGTCGTACTTAGGTGCCATGGTGTCTTACCCTGTTACTACCATGATAATATGGGGACTGGTGCCCCTGGTACCCTCAGATATTGCTTGGTATCTACCAAGGTACCTGCTTAAGTACCACGGTACCTCCTATGGTACTTAAGTGCTTCAACATGGTAGTGCCATTGAACCTCCATAAGGACTGTGGCACCCATCATGGTTCCCGCTGGCGTGCCATGCTACCTACCAATGTTAATGTCAGTAGAACCATGGTACCACTATGGTATACAATGGTAAAATTTCTCATGTGTTCTGATCATTTATGGTTTATAAGGTTAAGATTACAATTTTGTTGGGTTTAAATTTATCTATAGTTGGCTTTTACCATTTAATTCTTATTTCTTATCTGCAGTTTATAAGTTTGAATGTTTGTCTAAATGTATGGTTTTTGCATTGTGAAATTTAATTTTATTTTCCGTCTACGAAGGGCATCCATGCTAAACAGAGTGAAACACTCTCATTGGACCACCCTGTATAAATAAACGTTGAATTAATTAATTAATATTATAAGATCTCCTTTAACAGATGAAGTTGCCCAGGTGTCAACTGTTTGTTTGTTTGTTTTTTTTTTTTGTTTGTTTCAGCTTTTAATCCAACATGGACAAGATGTGTCGGAAAAGCGGAAATTTGAACATCTACAGCTCCATGAAAACTGAGAAAACACGGCAAAAGAAACGCATGATATGAATGAAAGCTACAGAAAAGCAATGAAATGGACCTTTTGGTGAGATTTTTTGATCACTAGATTTAATTACTTCCACAGGATCAAAGGGTTACCTACTTTCTTGAAAAGAGCTGCAAAGCATCTGTACTAAAATGCATGTATTAACAATTTATTAACATTCACAATTGCAAAATGTATACATTACTGGGAGAACCCTTTACTAATGACTTATTAACCTTTAAAATAGCGGAAATATGTACCAACACTCAGTGATGGCTTGTTAAAAAGTCAGAAACCCATGCATACATTTCTGATTAATCAATTAGTCTATTAAAAAAAAGTCGCTATATAGTGACAAGTTTCCCGAGCCCAAGGTGACATATTCAAACTGATTCTTTAATCTGACCAGTGGTCCAAATCAATAAACATGAATAATGTTCATGCTTAGGTTGCATTTTTCTTTCATAATTTACTTAAATGTCAAATAATTTTCTGACAAATAAAATAATTACTCAATAGAGAAGAAAACAGTCAACAGTGGAAGGCATTTGTCAGGTGTTCAGGTGAATTTATGTTTATATCAAATTTTATATCAAATTAAACTATGCACTTTCTAAGACTGACAGACACTGACTACAAAGAGAAAATACAATTTTAAGTCAAAGAACATACTAACTCAACCTTTCCAGGCCTCTTTCAAAAAAACAAGCACCAAAAGCAGATCATTGAAGCACCAATGAACTACTTCATGGTGTACTTCCTATAAATACAAATGTGTCATGGCAAGGTCCATGTTGTTTAATGCCTCTGCTTATTCAAGTAGTTTGGAACTGCTGGTGCCAGCCTCTGTGTCTTTCTGCGTGCAGTGCACCTGTGAACACCTGCACTGAGGTGGTATTCCATGATTTATGACTGCCCTGCTGCTCCTGCCTGGTCTGCCTGTTATTGCTGTGCCTGCCCGTCACTCTGCATCTGTTCCTGAAGCTGTTCATGTGAGTTGCCTCCCAGACCCTCCAAATTGTAAGTCATATATGCAGATCTTAATTCTTTATTACAGAACTTTTTTCTGTTTTATCTCAGACCAGAGTCTTTCAGCATGAAAAAAAGTGTTGGTGCTGCACTGCAAATACTGCTGGAAGGTGTCATGCTTTAGTTGTGCAGGAGAGAGTCTATGTCAGAACGCTGATCATTTAAGACAGGGGCTGCTTAATAACTACAATTATGACAGTACCATGAAAATGAGAGCCAATCGGGGTCCAAACAGTGCCAACAATGACGTAGTAGCTGAGGAATGAGCCAGAAACAAAGTACACATACTCTGGAAAACCAAAGGGTGTTATGAAGATTTTAATTGAAGGATGCATAAATCAAACATTTCATATCAGGTACTTTGAACACTGCATCTCCAATAAATCAGAATTTGGCTCAGAAGTGACTGACTGAATGGTGTGTTATTTGTTTGGTTAAAATAGGCCAAGGTTGGAGCATGCCGGATCATAATAAACCTATAGCCCTGAGCTAAACTTCTGCTGCTTGGTTGTAAAATGTTTTTAGTGCTGAAATGGCCTTACTGGTAAAGCAGATGCAATAAAATTGTTTTTACATATACAATTCTTGCACCTTTTAGGGGATTTTAGGATTTATGACCATACTCTTCAACAGGTTCAACAAATTGTAAAAAAAAAACAAAACATTTTCTCACCTACCTCTAGTGGTATCTAGCCAAGCACAGGGTTTCGTTTTTATTTGATCAGGCTTTGAGATTTCCATCGCTGAGATTTCTGGTTCCACCCCAATACAATATATGTGAATAGAATGTTGTTGGTACTCACAAGATTAAAAAAATGACTGCATAATTCACAGAGAACACAAACAGTTTTTATAGGGACTTTGTTTTTCAGTGCTTTAGTGTTTTTTTTGTTGTTTTATTTTCTCAATTCTATCTTGAGCCAATACCCACATGCCCATATATATATTTAAAGTGGTATTTAGGACTGTAATCTTTCATTTTGTCCATACTGGCTGTGAAGAAATCCCTTCCTATTGCAATTCCAATGAGACGGCGGACAAAATCCACAGTCCTTGTTCTATCATTCAAGTCAAAATTCTGAAGTTCCTCTAAAGCTAATATGAGGTTTCAGCAGTCTGGGTTAACCAAATCCAGTGGGCATAATACACTCAATTTTGGTGTTTCCTTGGACTGTGTTTCGTTGTTGAGCTGTGGCAAAGCCCTTTGAGGTTCTCCATCACTGTATTTATGTACATGTGGGCACATCTTTGTTCATTCTGAATGCCTCAAATGGATTAGTGGAATTTATCTGCTCATTGCCTGTTATAATTATGCACAGAGACAGGAGTGAAAACGAAAAGGTCTGGTGGAAAGTAAGTTTGGAGATTCTGCAAGTTTTGAACTCAGTCCAAGTCTAAGGTGTATCCGAGTCACACACGCATAGACGCGCGCACACACACACACACACACACACACACACACACACACACACACACACATAGACGCACACACACACACACACACACACACACACACACACACACACACACACACACATAGACGCACACACACATATATACTCACTTTCCACACAGAGTGTGTTGTTTGGCTGGCCAGAGTTACCATCTGTACTGTTAGCTGCAAAGGCTATTTGCATCAAATAAACACAGACAGCAAAAAAACTAAACAAAACAAACAAACAAAAAACCCTGGCGGCCATATTTCTGCAAACAAATTGAGGCAAAAAGTCACTTTGTGTTCAGTCTAAGCATGCTTTAAAGCTTTTACATTGTTTCAGTCAACAAACCTACAAGTGACTACCAGGAAGTATCCATCCATTGCAACACTGCCTGGACAAAAAGGGAATTTTGTTCCTGCAAGACTAAGAGTCTACAGACATGCTAGCAGCTCTGTGGGGCTGTATTAAGGCACAGTGATGGAGTTTATGTATATTGTATACCATGTTCACTATCGTATTTTAGCATTCATACTAACATTTGCTAATTAGCACTAAACTGTGTACTATGTAAACTAGTACAACTGAGGCTGATGGGAATGTCATTAGATTGCTGAGACCTCATATTAGCTTTGGCTAAACGTTGGAATGCATTTTGCATGGTCGATTTTGTACATCTTTCACGATGAATTTGAGCTTGGCTGTAATCACTTTACGGCCAGTATGGACGGGAGGAAGGTCAGGGATATTAACTCTTTCAATGTACATATGGAATGTGAATAATGTATTAAGATAGATTTTAAAAAGCCCCACCCTATCTCCTGAATGGCATCCACATTCCGCTTGTTCTAATTTCACTGCTAATCCTACCTAATTGAAGGTGTCACAATGTGGACACAGTTTTCTCATGATATTCGTGACAAAAACAAATTTTGTAAATAGCAGAACCCTATATTTAAAGGATTATATGGGTTTCTGATATGGCAGTCATGCCAACTACCTGCTTTTACCATCTCAGTCCAAACAGAGATCAATGTGTGGAGCAGGTAGAGATCTCCTGTCATCCACACTGAGGCATCATGTAGTTGTGCTGTGGTTACACACTAAGACATGAAGCCATACTGGAGGTCCCAGTCCCCCTTTGTTTCCTGTAGTGATTGACAGGCACCTTAATCCCAGAGGAGCCAAAGGAAATAACATCAAGATGCACTTAATTACACTTTTTTTCTCCTGCAGGCCTTTCTACCACATGTGTGGCGAGTATCTGAAATTACACTCCACGTATGAAAAGGATTAGAAATGATTCTTGTGCTTGTGTTAGCTTGCAACCCATACCAATTTGTGTGAGTATATAGAAGAGTATCACGCTGTTATTAGAGCTCACAGTGTAGGGCAAACTAAATTATGAGTTGTCCCTACAAAGGTTTACATCAGACACTACAGCCTCTGCTCCTTTGACTGTAAAAATGTGTGAAGAATGCAGTAATGACACATGGCGTGCACCGTATGAACCACTGTACTGACAGGACATGGGAGGTATGTCCCTGTGGCCATGCTGACATGAAAACCAAATAAGCAAGAATCAGCTACACAAACGACTTCCTGCTTTACACCCAGCAAGCTATAATTCTTCCCCAAATAAAAGGATGTAAAAAGTTCTTGAAGTATATTGAGCCATTAAATGATGAGAAAACTCTCAAGACTTGTCTGAAGCCTGAAACAGAGTGTGAGCAGAAAGGTTGAATCAACAGCTAATACAAGCCCTGTATCGTGTTTAAGTTCATTGCACGACCAGATCTGATTCATAATGGCAGAGATCGTTCTTTATAGAGAGAGCAGGTACACTTTAAGTGACGCGTAAATTCCTGTGTAGAATTTGCTCATTCTTGATGGTTTCATCACCTCACACCTTTCACAGTTGATTTAAGCTGAGGAATGTGGTGGATCATCCCGCAGCAGAGAGGGCAGCTGGAGGAACCTGAAAACAGTTGTGACAGTCATGGTAAAATAAGTTTGAGTAATGAACAGCCTGATGACAGACTAACACTACATCAATATATCCAAAACAACTGTGCCCTCTTCAAATGCTTTGAATGATGTACGAGAAGCATGCAAACAAACTTTTATTCACAATCATTATGCACTATCACTTCATTCCGCATTCAAGCAATAACCAATGATATTTTCTGTCAATCCATGGCCAAGTCCTGTTCTCTGTTGCTGATACTGATTCTAACTTCCAGTTCAGTGTCTGAAAAAATCTGTTGGAGAACAGCCTGACCTCAGACTTTATAATGAGAAGCTTTAAAGTAAAAGCTGCTTGATTTTAGATTTTGCTTGCACTTTAAAATTTTGTCTGAAACATTATATGTAATATTTAAATCATATTACATTTGATGTACTTTGTATTATACTTGTTATTTTTAAGTTCCACAATGCAGTATTTATTAGCTTTTGAAAGAATGACTGTGCCATTTGAGAGGTGTCGCATGGTGTAACAAAGCTATCATGAATTATCACTCAACTCTGAGTTTTAGCGTCTTTCAGCTCATTATTTTGGATTTACAGCCCACAGCTTTACTGTTATGGTTGATACTTATCGCTCTCATTAGCGTTGTTTCCAGCAGCAGCGGCAACAGTTTTCAATGAAAACACTCCCATAAACCAACAGTACATGACCTGCCCAGCAACAAACAGCAGAGAGACACAGTTAGCGCATCACAACTCCAAATTTTGCTTTTTATGGGCTGAAGTTGTAATTATGATTGTTAACATGTTGGCCATATTAACTTCATATCATTAAAATTAGTAAGTGTCCCCCCCCAAGTTTCCCCCCCCAAATAAATAAATAAATAAATAATGCAGTCTTGATATTGTAAATCTCTAATTGGGATTTCTTTTGTTGTTGGCAAAAAATTATTAAATATTTTTCTAAAAGGACTATAAGACATAAAGAGATAAGAGAGAAAAAGATTTTCTTGCCATTTTTTATTGTAATTTTTGCCCATGAATTTACACTCAATAACCCATAATGACAAAGTGAAAATCTTGAAAATTCAAGATTTCAAATCTGATATCTCTCATTTACAAACGTCTTCAGACCTTTAAATCAGTACTTTGTAGAAGCCCCTTTGGCAGGAATTACAACTTCGATCCTCTTGGGTAAGTCTCTACAAGCTTTGCACACCTGGATTTGGGCACTTCATCCCATTCTTCCTGGCAGACCGTCTCAAACTCCAGATTGGATGGGAAGCATCTGTGAACTGCCATCCTCAGGCCTCTTCCTAGATGTTCTGTGGGGTTTTAGTCTGGGCTTTGTCCGGGCCACTCAAGGACAGACAGAGACTTGTCCCAAAGCCACTCCAGCGTTGTCTTGGCTGTCTGCTTCAGGTCATTGTCGTGTTGAAAGGTGAACTGTTGTCCCAGTCTCAGGTCACATCCACTCTGGAGAAGGTTGTCTTCAAAGAATTTTCTGAATTTGGCTACATTCATCCTTCCCTCAATTCTGAGCGGTCTCCCTGTCCCTGCCACTGAGTTCAGCCCCATAGCACAGTGCTGTCACCACCATGCTTCACTGTAGGGCTGGCATTAGCCAGGTGATGAACAGTGCCTGGGTGTTTGCCAGACGTAGTGTTTGGAGTTCTGCCTAAAGTGTTCAATTTTTGTCTCATGAGACCAAAGAATCTTTTTCATCACGCTCTTAGAGTCCTTTTACTCAAAGTGGCTTCCATCTAGCAATTCTAACATAAAGGCCTAATTGATGGAGTGCTGCTGAGATGGTTGTCCTTCTAGCAGATTTTCCCATCTCTGCAGAGTACTTCTGAAGCTCTGTTAGTTAGATTGACCACTTGGTTCTTGGTCGCCTCCTTGATCAAGGCCCTTCTTGCCCAGTGACTCAGTTTGGCTTGACAGCCAACTTTAGGAAGAGTCCTGGTGATTCCAAAGTTCTTCCATTTCACAATTATGGAGGCAACTGTGCTCCTGGGAATACTCGAAGATTTAGAAATGGTTTTATACCCTTGCCCAGATCTATGCCTGTACATGTGTGCTGTCTGGACGTGCAGTGTGAACTGTGGGTCATTATATACACAGGTGTGTGCTTTTTTAAAACTATGTCCAATCAATTCAGTTTGCCACAGGTGGACTCCAAGCAAGTTCTAGAAACATCTATAAAAGCAAAGAGGATGCACCTGACCACAGTTTGGAGTGCCATAGCAGGGATCTAAGTACTTTTGTAAGTGATAGATTTCAGTTTTTGATTTTTAATAAATTTTGAAAAAATTATAAAACCATGTTTTTTACAGATTGATGGGCAAAATGTTAATTTCAACCATTTGCAATTAAATGTACAACACAATAAAGTGTGCAAAAGGTGAGTGGGTTTGAATACTTTCTGAAGCCACTGAATGAAAGCTTACATTTTTAAAACCTACAAGGCCTCAGGTGGCTTCTTGTCACCTCTCTAACTTCTCCTGAGAATCAGGAGCAAACATGACATCTGAGCTTTATTTTCCTCTCTGAGTTCTCGCTGTGCTTACGCTACCTGTGTAGGACCTCTCCACATGTTATCTTACATCCAATCGCCAGTCTGTTTTCACGTGTGCATTGCTTCAGTTGGGAAACTATTCTGCTCGCATTCATTGAGCACATATCTTTATGAGCTTCATGACGAATTACTGAGATAAGACACGCTCATATTGTAAATGCGCATGACTCTGGAGTTTGCACCAAAACTTTATGCTTCAACAGCCTCTGTGATAGAGCTCCTAATCACTGTTGAAGGAAGTCATTTTTTTCAGCCCAGATGTTGAATGTAGACTAAAACTTTGCTCTGCATTAAAAAAAAAGTCCTTTGGTTTGTTAGATCTGAGGTTCACAGTACGGTCACACAATGGCACAGCCTTATAAACTGGGGAAAGTAGGAGATTAGTATAATAATAATGAATGCAGGGCTTAGTCATTTGTGCTGGCAACATTAACCTGGGATCGGATTGGTGAGCTCTCTGCTGTGTAGCTTTAAAACAACAAGTTTCAACAAGTGACAAGACATGGATTCAAAAGGGGGAAAAAGATCTCAGCTCACTTCTGAGCCAACTGTCATGCTTTAGAAGCTGTATCAGCCCCAAATACGAGTTTTCTGTCAACATCATGCGGGTCCTATGTAGGTTTATGTGACAAATAAAAAATCATATTGCATGTCAGCTGTCAGGGTAATGATACTGCAGAGAAAACAATAGTGACAACAACATTACTATACCTGTGGTAACGTTTCATCTCACCGCAGCCTCTGATGTTCAGACAAAGTCTGGCAGAGGTAAAAAGGGAGACAGAGATCAAAACCATCTGAAGATCTATAATGCAATTATACTCTGAAGTGTTTTTTTCAAGTTGAAAGAGATTCCCTTGTAGTTTGCATGCGTCTCTGTACTTGAAACCTGCAACTAGGGATGGTGGTATAGGTCCACCACTTGCTATTGTTTAAAAAGCAATTACGTAAATCTTTTAAGAAGAGTAAGACCCAGAGCCACGCTCACTATTCAACCCACCCACTGGATCTTTCCGCTCAGTATCCGCTCAGGAATTACGTCAAAATTGGACAATTCTAGACCTCAAAATTTACATCGAGTGTTCAGTGCCAAATGTAGTACGTCCTTAGTGTAGAAAGGCGGAAAAGTATAGATGTGGAAGCCTGGGTTGTGTATTGGCATCTAATGTGTCATTTCCTTCCTCATAAAACATTTGCAAAGCTTATTTTTAAAGTATTTTACATCCAGCATGTTCACCTCAATTTTTTTTTTTCTGTCTTTCTTGGCGCATTTGCATTGCAGCATATCTTGGCATGTTCCCTTCACCTAGGACTGTGCATCACATTACCCGCGTGTGTACACGTGCATGTGTATCCTTGTGCACATGCATAAGATAAACAAAATGGGGACCCAGTCATATAAAAACAACTCCATAACACTAGTAGAAGTCTAAAACTCTACAGGCAACCTTTAATGTGGAGTTTTGCTGAATCGTCTGATATCGATGTACTGGTCAGGCGGTGGACTTGGGATTTTTAGAATGGAGAGGACATTTAAATAACAATTGAGGCTGACAGATAAATCTGTCACTCATGCAACCAATAGTCAGCAGTGTACTAGTTGATAATGGGTGTTGATACAGAACCCTGCTATTAGCGGATTAATAAGACTCATAAGACTTCAATGAAAGTCAGGTGTTGACTCAACTGCAGTGTTGACAGAATCGCTTCTAAGTATTTTTGAAAACCTTCAAATGCACAAATTGTTACGTTATAACCTCACCACTGTCAACATCACATGGTGTCTACATTTTGATGTGGGTTATGATAGTGTGTACATGGAAATAAGACAATGTAGTGAATCAGTGAGGCTCTGCACCTGGTGACTGTAAAAAGTTGAGCAAACATATGTGGGATCTAAGTTCATATTTTATCAGAATAAGAAAAATAAAGGCTATTTCTTCCTTCTGCTCCCTGAGATGTGCATTCTGCTTTCCCATGGCTGCCTCATGTTGCTTGTTGCTGTCCCCCCTCTATCATTGTTTTGACAGCTTGAGGCCTCCTCAAGAAGGGAAAGTTGATATTTATGTTGAGGCTTTCTGACTGACCATAAGCAGGAGGAGCTTTTGCCTGGACCCAGGCAGCCTGCAACTGATACAAACTTTTCTTCATAGCTCTTTGGGAATAAACGGACAGGCTCAGACAGTGGCCCTCACATATAACAGGTGAGGCTTTTTCTGTGTCTTTTGTATCCGATGAGTGCTGGCAGGCTGCGTCACTGAATGATCCACCATCACATATTTTCCGTGGAGCTCCTCTGGATGCTCTTTTTTTTTCCAATTGATCTGGAAAGTCGTTCCATCTCCATTTAGCCCTCGAGTGTGTTCTGGGGATGGCTAACTGCAGGAGCAGACCTCTGATTGGCCGAGAGTCTAGTTCAGCATGAGGTCAGAGGTGTCCATCGGTGTCATCCTCCACTCAGTAAAAACACAGCTGGCTAGACCAGTGATGTCAGACCGAGGATGATAATTAAATAACTGATGCCGGCTAGGCTGATTGACATGGAGCTAATATGCTGTAAGGACACAGATAGTGAGTATGAAGAAAAGGTATAAAAACAGTAGTCTACGGGCAAAGCACTGGTGACACTCACAAATGAATTGAATATCAATTACATATATGAAGTTTCAGCTCTCTGGTTCCCTGATAAGCTGCCTGTCATTTAAAGAGTAATTCATGTTAATCTCAAATTTTGTCTTATTATTGTGGTTGGCTTTGTTTACTGTCCCAAACAAGCTTGACTAACCTGGGGGTTTGGTTATAGCCAGCCTGATTGTCTTACAGTTTTTTCCCCGTTGGACTTTTTAGGAGTGTTGCTGTTTTCCCAGATCTAAGCAATGACCTTGTGTACTCATGAACTTGTTATAACAAATAGGAATGATGGCCAAAATGACAAAAATGTAACAGGAGGCTTTTCTAATTTAGACATTTTAACCTAAAATAATTGTTGGGTTTTTTTTGGTTTTGGTTTTTTTTTTGGTAATTTGGGGGCGGTGCAACAAGATGTAATGCTGATTTGGCTAACCTGTTAACATTAGTGGGAAAACTGATCACAGTAAAGTCTGTGGTCAGTTTTCTGTGTCTCTAAATAAGAAAATATATCTTTTTGTAAATTGGGTGAGCCAGCCCCTTAATGATGTATATTGCTGTGGATAGTACAATATAGTACTGCTGCAGACAATGCAAGCTAATCAAAGGTTGTACTATAAGTTGCCCTATAAACACACTTCTCTGCAAAGAGGGCTCTGGGAGATTAAAACTGCAGCCCGCAGATTTATAAAACAAAACTGTACACCTGTAAGAATTTACTCCCATTGGGCACCTGATTTGAAAGAGAAAATGAGATCAAATCCAAGTATGTACAAACGCATCCTTAATTTCTGGGCCACATGATAGGCTGACCTGACAGAGACACAATGGCCATTCCTCCCCCTGGAATACTGTAGTGCTCCTCTGGAATGCTTAGTAGGTTCCTGGAGGCCATTCCCCATTCAGCAAACAATCACTGCCAGGTAATAAAAGAAGCATTTGTGTGTTATGTCAGCAGTGTGTGTGCGAGGCTTAAAAGCAGAGAGATGGTGTGGCAAGATTGCATTCACTTTTTATCCCAGAGGGGAAAGCTATACTATTATTACCAGTAGCCACTAGCACAGCTACAGTACGTCGTTGAAATAAAATGTGGCAAAAGCACTGTCAGACGATACTTGTGCGATCACAACCACCATAAATTGCTGTTCCTGAGGTCCAATGATTCTCTGGTTACAGGTGCAGATACAAAAAGACTCGCCCCCTGTCGAAATCCTTCATGTGTCTTAAGAGGTGAAATCGTACAGAAAAATATGACAGATTTCAGTAATTTTGTCCTATTTTACAGCCACCAATCTCTTTGGAATCCAAAAGCATTTATCAAGACCAATGACTATGACAGTGCATCCTGTATGGACTTTTACCAACTTTGGTGTGCGTTTTCTTGTGCTAAGACGCTCACTGCTGCTGTGTTTCTCCATTGTCCTTTGCATAAATCACCTCTTGGTCAGACTTTGTTGGCTGACATTTTTTCCTTTTGTGTTTTTTGTTGATATAGTTTAAGTTTTTGTAGTTACTGCTCTTTTTTAGCCATGGTGACAATCAATGTTTATGCTGACAAAAAAGTTACTGCTATTTCTAATGCGAAAAGTGACACTGGTTGCTCTGATTTATTACAATTTAAAACAGCAGTTAAAATTCTGACAACAATCTTTACCTTCATAAACTTGTGTGAAATCTTTTCTGAGTGCACAGACTTGAGATCCATCAGTAGTCCAAGAAGACAGCCAGCCTGAGAGCCATAAAGCTAGTCTGTACATGTGTGTTTTCTACATGCTCTTTAAAACACATAGAACCACACATTTGTTTTGTCTCATCTGCCTGAGGTGTAACCATGAGCTACAGACTTATTAAACCCATTCATCATTTCACCCAGCGCTGACTGTCACAGCAGTGTGGCAGCTGGAGGACAACAAAGTTCTTGTTTGGAACAATCAGCATTTGTTGATATTTCCTTTTATTCTGTCTTGATTTTTGTGAACTTCTTACTCATTATGCTGACTTCTCTCCACAAGCTTCTCTCATACATGACATTTTGCTGCCATACAGCCTTCTGAAACCACAATGTTTCCATTGCTTGGGATGTATATTTCAATGTGTTAATGTATATATGTATACAATATAATAAAACACTTAAGCTACACTGTAGATCTTTTGGGATCAAGCTTCTTGAGGAAGAACACTTCATCTCAGTGCTCACACGGAACACACATAATTTATATATATATATATACTGTAGCTGTATTTGTCCGTTGCATCACAATTTACTACTGATTACCCACATCTGGACCTCAAATAACCCCCAGTTAACTAATGACCTCATCACTCTGTCAGTACAATTATGTCTTTTGCAGATCAATGGGCATATGGTCATTGTTTGAATAAGAAACTCAGGCTTTTCTTCATAATTAAGTCAGACAAAGCTGTTGTGAGGCTAATACATTGATGTCAATGGAACAACCACATGCAGAGTTATAAGCTGCACCCAACCTATATTGCAGTATCTATATAAAGACAAAATTGTATCAAAATGTGCAGCAAATCAAGCGTTTTTGTGTAATGTTAGCAGGTTATATCACAGAAAGTAAAAAAGTTTACATCAAAAAGTTTATTGGTCACATTTTTTTTTTTTTGGAGAGGACTGTCCAGTGATTTACGGTTAAAGGGTTCTATATGAATGAATGTATGCGCCCGTCGACCGCTGGATTGTTAAAGTTAATCCTCTTAGCTCCAATGCAATGTTAAACACATACAATGAGGCTCCATAATGTGGCAATCAGGAGCAATCTCATGGCTGTGGAGATGCTAAACAGCCTGGTGTGTTGGGTTAGGCCCCCCAAAAAGAAGAGTGCATCTTGAAAGAGGCAATATTTTTCAGATTGTCTAACTGGTAAGCAATGATAGAGCTGCCTGTCACATTTTTCTCCTTGACTACAGAGGTTCCCTTTCAGAGGAGCTCACAGGCCCTCGGATGTGACACATAAGCACCCTTCCGGCCTTGTTTGCATTCAAATGTGATACAACTAAGAGGTGACTTTCCCCCAAAGCTGGGCAGAAAACGGATTAGGTCAAAGTGACAGGCTTCTTGGAGATCCTGCTTCGTCGGCTAGTCACACCGAGGAAGAAAAGAGGCCTCACTAAGCTCAGCTTTAGAAGCCAATTGAGGGGCTTTGCTATCCCTTTCACACTTCCAGTGTTCCCAATGGCAGCTAGCCAGCCATGGTGAGTGGCTCACAGACAAGGTTAGTCATTCAGCACAATCTCCTCCCAGTGCCAGGGTGCAAATTTTCCCTAGCTCTGAGGTTTGACTGTGGTTATGTGAAGTTTGATTTTTAGAAAATAAATCGCCAATGTGATTGTATTTTTTTTGTCTGACCATGAATATGTATTTAAAATGTAAAGCTATGGATGTATTTGCAACCATATATTTTTCTTAATCTGCAAGAAGTCATAGGTTCCTGTTGTTTCAATATGTTCATAAAAATCCATGGACAACAGTACAAAGATAAGCTGCTGTTTTATTGTATTGCATTGTTTTTGTATATTCATCCATAACAGTAACTATGATGTCAAATGTAAAACAAATCTTAAGGCAGTACAATTTGATGGAAAGTTAGGCCATGGGCTGAGGAAGAACTGATTTGTTTTTTTTGCAGGAAGTGCAACAGTATGGTCATACTCCGAGAGGAGTAAAACCTAAATTCTTTTACCTGGAGCTCTTGGTTCAAAACAGATATTTCTATAAACATACACAGATTTACACATATATATATATATATTTATTTAATCACCAATCAGTCACAACATCAAAACTGGTAACTGGTTTTATGTTGTGGTTGATCGATGTATATCAACATGGTTTATCAATGTGTATTTTGATGCAAATACAGATGCTGATTAAAAACATAAAAACATATATTATTAAAATAACAAATATCAATGTCCATACAACCTCCTCTCTGGATTTTTTTCTTTCTTTTTTTTTTTATACGTTAATGTTACCTGTATACTAGTGAGACACGTTTCACTCAAAAATCTATGCCATGCTGCATGTAAGTATTTGTTTCCTAATAGACCCCTACTCTATGGTTGTTGGCCCCAGATTAGAACCAGTTGACTGTCCCTAAAGCACAGTTTGTTTAAAGCTTAGCTCTCTGTTGACATTGGCTTAATCCACTGCAAGACACAGGATGCTTCTATTTGAAAACAAGCAAACATCAACATGCTATGGGACAGAAGTTCACATCACCACATGATAAAAAAAGAAAAAAATCTTGACCATGTAAAATGTGATCAAATATTTACCTGAGGCCAGTAATACTTTTCTGACTGTGAGTGGTGAAAGCCATTATGATGATTTCAATAACAACTTCAGGGTACATTTAATGACAATGTTTGCCAAAATAATATAAAACTTTATCTGATAGGAATATCGATTGATTATGTTTTAATCATGGCATATACTGCCAGTATATGTTAATGCATACAACCTCCTCAACACTTGGGTTGATTAACAGAGAGCTCAGGAACTGTAGCACCATCTGCAGGCTCATGTTGTCTGGAAGGATGAATTCCATTATTCATGGGGTTCACTCATCAGTGTGTTCATTCAAACACCCACATACACAAAACTGACAGCAGTTTACAATAAAAACTTTTATCAGTTGTATCAGTGAATGATGAGTATTAACTAAATGTGATTAGGTTTTTTGTTTTACTTAATCTCACAGACCAAAGACAGATAAATTCATTGCTGCAGTGTTTAGACAAAAGCTCTTCAAAAAGCTGTAACTTTTCAATCAACTGGTCAATAATTCAAGGTTTTGAAGGGAATTCTATTTCATACTATTAGTTTAATTTCTTAAATTGTAACAATTATATTTGTCATCGATGTTCAGTTTTTAGAATTGTACTTACAGTTAATAAATCTGTTGCAATGTCAAACCAAAGGATTAAAAAAAAAGTTATTATATATCACTTCAGTCATGTTCAGCCAAACTGAATGATTATGATGGTGTCTTTTTGATAATGCTTCAAAAGGTTAATTAAACATAATTTAGAGTATGCTGTTGATTTTTGTTCTGGAAGATTAGGTGACATTAAACCTAAAGGTACAATCACACTGACGTAGTTTTCCATAGGGACTGATACTCGGTAGTTATTATAAATAAATGGAACTTTGGGCCAGGATTGAATAAAAAACTATTCTCCATTAACTCTCGAGGCTGAGGAAGTTTATTAGGCAGATGATATCTTGTATTTAATGAGAAGAGCTGTAAATTTGTTTCATGAGCTAGAACTCTGAAGACTTTAAGATAAAATATCTGAGAATGGGTATCACTTCAAAGCTAAATTGTCAAACTGCCAACTAGGCAGCTGTATGTATCATGTGTCATCAGTCACACATTACCTATCCACACCTTTGATACGCAGACTATAACAGGTGGACCAGGCTGGAGTCAATTTGAGTGCCATTTTTCAGAGTGTTTCCAGGGTGCCCCACTCTACCGACTGCAAAATGTTTCTCTGTAAGGGCATACCGTATAAAATATAATGTTACAGCAGCTATTGTGCATATTTTTCAACTTTTAAAGAGAGGATTCAAACTGTTTTGAAAATGGGGAAACAGTGTGTAAGCCTTCATCCTCTGAGCAGGCATTGAAAGGAGATGCACTCTCAACAAAATCCACAGTCCTCATTCTGTTCGTGTTGACATGTTGACATGATTGCATCACTTCATTTCTGCTGATTTGTCAGTTGCACATTCATGCTGCAAATCTCCTATTCCTCCACATCCCAAAGGGATTATACTGGTTTCAGATCTGGTGAGTGGGGAGGCCATTGAAGTGCACTGAACTCATGGTCATGTTCATAAAACCAGTTTGAGATGACTTTTGATTTGTGACATGGTGCATTATCATGCTGAAAGTAGCCATTAGACGATGGTAAATTGTGGCCATAACGAGATGCACATGGTCAGAAACAATACTCAGATAGGCTGTAGCATTCAAACGAGGATTGATTGGTATTCAGGGATCCAAAGTGTGCCAAGAAAACATTCCCCACACCATTACACCACCACCTCAAGCCTGGACTCCCGACACAAGGCAGGCACACCAAATTCTGACCTTACCATCTGTGTGCCTCAGCAGCAATCCTGATCCATCAAACCAGGCTAACTCCAGAGACTGCTACGTGTGAAAATCCCAGGAGATCAGCTGTTTCAGAAATACTCAAACCAGCCCATTTCACACCAACAACCATGCCACGTCAAAATCACTGAGAACACATTTTTTCCCCAGTCTGATGTTTGATGTGGACAATAACTGAAGCTCTTGACCTGTATCTGGAAGATTTAATGCACTGCACTGCTGCCACATGTTTGGTTGACTGGATAATTGCACAAATAAGCAGGTGCACAGGTGTTCCTAATAAAGTGTCAGTGAATGTATTTTCTAGTTATCACTGGATACCACATTATTCAGTTTTTCTTCTTTCAACTTTTCATCATCATTTTATCTTGGTGTATCAAAATACTTTTCAACATCTCATTAAAGCTGACCCTTTTCGATATAACATGATAAATTGAATGTTGTTATAACAAAAAACTTCCATATTATTTTAAAATGAGAAAAAGGTCCATCATTGCCTCAATAGACACTATAGTCTACAGCAATCTTACAACCTGATTTATAAACATATACCAGGATGACGCAGAGATATGCAGTGTAGTTTTGCGTTTTATGACTGTGGGTTGCAGTTCTCAGCTCTATGTAGATGGTGGTGAGACTGGACAGGTCTCCAGGCACATTTTTTTTCATTTTGTTGCAAGGTCGAGGAGGAGCCTTTTCTCATCCAGATCCTGGCAACTTTTCAAAATGTTTGTGAGTGAGAAATTTTACGATTCTCACAAAGATGGGAATTGCCTATAGAGTCTGGGCAGAAAGTGTGTGTCTTGGGAATTGTCATGATTAAAAGACAAGAAAAAGGGTAACCTCCAAAACACAGGGGAAAAGCTTTAATAAATTATGTAGTTTTTGACAAAATATAAATAGAAAAACACAAATAAAAAAAATTCTTTCAAAGGCAATATTATTTCATACTGATTAGCGTCACAATTGATAAAATTGTTGATTGTGTTTCACACGTGCATAGCAACTAAAGCAAGGGAAGAGACAGAGAAAGAGAGGAAAGGAGAGGAAAGGAGATACAGGTTATGAAGTTCTTAGAGTTTATACACCTGCTATAATAATCAAATGTGAAATTCATATTGAATATAATATTGAATTGAATATACAGTACTTATATATAGCTTTATATAGTTTGATTGGGATCCCCGCCTTGGTTGGCAATGCTGGTAATGCTGGTGTTGATATTAACATTTCTTACCAAAGTTATAAAAATCGGCATTTCATGGGTTGACCCCGGCCCAACACGCCATCCACTGTTTTAAATCATCCTAAACCTTGCAGGCCAATGCTGACATAGAATCAGCCATTTAGGACTTATTTACGTCATTAAATTTATATTAAAATTTTTTTAACGCCCTCTAATCAGAGGTGGGTGACCCACCTCCCTAAGCACCCATCCTTGAGTGGGAATCTGTGGAACCGTGCTCATTTTCAAATATACATTGATTGCGACTCATCATTCACAGGAGTTTACGCTATTTTTTCAAACCCTCTGCTTAGTATTTTTCAATTTTGGCACAATGGTTTAGACTTCTGCTGCTGACGGCTTTAGGAGAACAACCAGACTGCGTTCTTTCCTTTCAGAGACTCACATGGCTCGGCAATGATTGCAGATCGCAGCAGGTCCCTAAATAGCAACACATTACCATGTACATTTACAATTGGCATTTTTCACAAGAGTGCTTTCCTAACTACATGTTCAGCTCTGAGGGCTCAGGCGCCGGGCATTTCTGCGGCTGGAGCCTATGGCTTGAATTGATATGGCTCGGGACCACCATGGTCCTCCACATGCAATGTGGTTCTCCACCTCCAAAGAGCACTTTAGTATAAGTGCCATGCAGTCACTGAGCAAGGCCCCCACCCCCCACCCTTCGGCCTCTTGCCCACTTTTCAGCATTTTTCAAAATTATGTCGTGGGTGGAGTTATTTAAGAAATTGTATAGCTGAATATCAGATCATTTTAAAACCAATTAGATTGAAGTTTCAAGAGGTTTTCACGTGACAATAATTTGCTGTCCCTGACCATGTTATTACTTCAAATCCAGTGGAATTGGCATGCAACCTGCAGTCACAATTACAGGCAGTTCATAACCAGCTATTTTGAAAATTGAGTGAGTGAAAGTGCTCTTGATCTACTATTCACTAAAAAGAATTATGTTATTTTGGTGTTAACAGCAATCCAAAAGCAAATATTAATTTAGTACAAATACATATCGAGCTACAAACTTTACAGTTGTTGGGAATGGATATAATAGTGAAGTTGCTAGAGGAATGCTATGAGAGATCAAGGTCACAGTTCACATCTGCACCTGGTGGCCTTAATGACATAAATGATCTGAATTATAGGGCAAGTGTTTTATCTATTCTATCATCACCTGCATATAGCTGCACTTTAGAGCTAAATTGTTGTCTTTATTATTGCATGTGCTGAGAGAAGGAACCTTCCAGGTGAACACACTTATAAAAGAGTGATGCACCAAGTAAAGTGCTTCCAGTTTTCTAATCTACAACAATGAGATGTGCCTCCACACCTGTTTTTAAAGACAAGTTAAAAAGTGAAATCTTTTTGGTATTAAAAATCAAAGTTTGCCCTTCGTCTGAAACCAATTAAGTTAATTATATCTTCATGTACTCTGATGACTCAGACAGCAGGAAAATCATTGTCCCCATCAGTGAAAGGGCCCATCTTAGGAGGAACGCTACATCATGGCAAACTGAGATAGATGTGAAGCACAGGTCCTCCTCCTGTTTCCTGCCAGGGGGCAGATGAAAGAACTGACACTTTCCTGAAACCTCTGGTAGCACAGTGGCTGAAGATAAGTGATAACAAAGACAGCGAGATAGAGTCTGATGGTAACCAGTCATCACATCAGAGCTCCTTTACCGTTCACGCAGACAGCAAAGGAGATAAAAGCCAACAGCTGATCTCAATTATCAGGCGATTTAGAGGCAGGTGGAGGTTCTCTGAATTACGTTCGAGAAGACGTAGAAAAGTGATAATTAATAAGAGTGGAATACAGCACCTGGTAATACATCAAGCAGTCGTTCACCACAAATTAAAACCAAAACAGGTACATGTGGGTTTGTGCTGGGAATCATTGAGACTGCCTTTACTGTATAATTTACTGTGTACTGAAGCATAGTGGCAGAGAGATACAATAGTTTGAAATGAAAAACGTTTACATCTAGTGCCAATAATAAGCTATAGGCTATAGCTTATACTGTTGCCAAAAAGTTGATTTTCTGTAGATGTAGAGATAATGCCACTAGATTGATTCAAGACTGGTCTAATGCACATTTAAAATGGCTAAACTTAAAGGATATTTATATTAACAAAGACTCTCTGTATATTGGTATATGATTACCTTGCTTGAGCTGCCAGTATACTCCTTCAGAACTCTTTTGTCCGATGCTCAGATAGCTTCAGACACATCCTTCACTCTTTCCCCCCACACCTTTCTGACTTCGGATTGGGGGGTTGGGCTTGACCATTTCTGTGACTTTCCAAAACCAACAGTTTGACATTCACAGCCACCTCACACTGTGATTGGCCAGTGGCGCAGAGATAAGAAAGTGAGCTAGATTTGAACTTCTCTCAAGCTCTCTTTTTTCCTTCTATAGACAATTTTTGTGACTTTTCGTATCCGAGTGCGAGAACTGAGCGCAACACTAGGAATGACTTCAAGGGGACACTCTAAAAATGGGCACCATTATCCCCATATCTAAACAATATCATGTCTCCCCCATCTCAGTGACAGCCAATTTTTCACCCCACAACTATGCTAACACTTCAATAACAATCATGAACACCTTTGATTTCCAATGTGGTCAGACAAGGCGTCTTAAAAACTAGTTCTGTTCGAGTATTACTTTCCCCTTAGTATTCATATGCAGAAGACTGAAAGACAACTTAGACTGACTCTTTATTTATTTATTTATTTTAATTGCTTGATCTGTATTACATATGGTTCACTGAGTTTATAGTTGGCTTTTTGCTTGTGAAAGTTTTCAAACATAAAAAAACAAATCAAAAATATCAAATAAAATATGTTGGAATTCAAGGATCTTGTCATTGAATGTAAAGTAGGGTTTTCCTCCAGTATCAACATTCTGTCTGGCAAATAGAGTTTAACTTGCTCTGTTAAACTCTATCACCTTCTCTTTGGTGAAGAGATGATAGAGTTCAACCACTCAAATTTCTGGGGCAATTGACTGAACATCTGTTTGGTTTAAGCACTAGACATACGGCAAACATGTGCTTTATTGTCTCAGCGCCACCCTAGCAGAGTCTGCATGTTTTTTCCTGGTTCTTTTTACCCATCTTTATCATTGCTTGCATGGAATAGGTATTGGAAGAGAATTTAAGTAATGTTCCCAACCCTAGGTCTGACACTCTTTCCAGGTAAGGTGCTCTCAGGCAGCAGTTACTGATACGGCTGTCTTAAAACTTTGATACGCCCTCTCCCTCAGCCTTCTTGTTTTTCCATTGCTGGAACTCTTGTTTCTGCCAACTCGTATTGGGATGGACATGCATTTCTACAGGATGTTGTTAGTCTCCCTTCTTCACCCCAGGCATCCTATCACACTCTGCTGACCATTGGCATCAGGTCAGATCTCTGAGTCACCTCCTTTGTGCAGGGATCTTTGGATTTGAGGACTTCAACAACTCATAGACTATTCTGAGCCCTCTTTCCTTCCACTTTTCTATGTGCTGATGACTAACACAGGTTAAACCATGATTTGCCTGCTCTATGAATCCTCCTGTGAGTACGATTTAATTTCTCTGCATGCCATCGTCAGCAACATAAGTATTTCTGAAACACATTAGAGCAGTGGTGAATATGAACATCTGACATTATAACATTATATACAATAGATGACAGAAAATGAGGAGACGCATACTACATCCCCTTTAAATAAGGAGTAATTTTTCATTGATACATTGGGTGCTTTTTTTTTAATGAGTTTGATTCAGGCAAATATAGAATTTTAGTTGACACTGTCATCTCTAGATTAACAATAACATTTCGTTTGTCTTAGGGAGGAAGCTGCAGATACAAAGCATCTGGCTTTAACACCCGATACTATGGTTATCTTTTAACAATGAAGATGAGCCTTTCCAAATCTTAACCAGGTACTTTGAGGTCATTACACTTAACTACACCTCAAAGGTGGCACACCAGAAAAACGCTTGTGTTGCATTTTTTAAACAGTTATATTGATCATTTTTTGACCCCATTTACACTTAGTCACTTCATGAATCTTGGGAGTATTGGATAGGTAACCAAGCTCAAAAAGCTAAGTGCAAATGCATCCAGGACACATACTAGCCAGATCCTGAACAGGTATAAACCCATCTCATGCAACTCCTCCCAACTGTATGTAATTAAGTAAGCATTCTGTGAAAGTAACATCTACTTTCACCGGGATAATACAACCTTGTCTTCTAGATGTTATGTTTGTATGCAACTAAATTGCTACAGCAAAATCTTTTGGAGGAAAGGAAATATCACCTGAATTACGTTTTCTGTTATCATAACGAGTAAATGTTTACGTATCCAAAAGATCACAAAATGTTGATGCTGAATATATCAGCAAAATGTTCAGTAACACTATATATTTCATTTGCTTTCCACCAGAATATCCAGCATTGCAATACAGTACTTTATATTGTAGTGACTAAAGCATTATTAAACTTTTATGGTTATGTTTATTGCCTGTGAACATAATCCAGCCAGCAATAGCATTACTGGGAAAAAAATTTATAGTATACAATTTATAGTTTATATAGTACCGTATACATGTAATTTCTAAGAGACTTGGTTGAATGATGGCAGATAAAGTTACATTGAAATTAGACATCTTTCTCCCTGTTGCTTGAGGATTTAAAAAAGTGGGTCCAGCAATTTCAACACATACAGTCACTAAAAAGGTGAACAGAGCAGTTGCAGTAGTTAACTGATCCCCGATCAGTTCAACCACTGAATAATTTGTATGGGTGAGGAAGCACTTAGAGTTGCAACCTGTGCAGACGCATAAACTTTTGATTTGCTTGTAGCTCACAATACGGCTCATCCATTTGTTTGTGTTAGTTTATGGATAACTGTTAACTAGCTGGCAGTTATTGGTAACTCCTAATTGTTATAACTAAACTAAGTGCAGAAGGTATTCTTCTTCTGGCAGTTTTGGCTGTTACAAAACAGCTTCAGGTGCATTTCTGCCACCCTCTGGATGTGAGTAGGGCCAACTCGGATGTGAATGTAGCCCAGAAAAACCAAGATGGATTCCAATCAGATTTGTGATCTGGCCAAAAGAGATGTATGTATGTGTTTAGGTGTAGTTTCTGTCATAGCTCTGCCTTTAGCTGGACAAGGGTTACCTGGAGGAGGTAATTGTGGGTAATGAGAGGGAGGGTGACGGCTGTTTCTCAAGCATGCTGAATATCTGTATTCAGGAAGTTCAACACCTGGTCTTTGCAGTTCATTGTCACAGTGAGAGCATTGCGGGCTATCTTCCTAAATTTTCATGTCATCATAGATGTCACTTCACTGATCCTACATACCTCCATATTAAGTCATTAAGTCCTCAACCTCTCCCCTGCACGTTATTAATAGACATAATTTGGACTTAATTACAGGTTTATAATTCACCAGTAATGATAGGAAGCACTGAGCTTCCCTTTGAAGTGAGATCCCAATTTTCTAGAAGATGGATAAGCACCAGTCCTCTAGATCAAGCTGATACCTTCATGTCAACAGTCTCAGAAGTCATAAAGAGAAATGTTTGTTAACTTGTGACACACATTGTTGCTCCACCGTGTAAGAATACACATGCCAGCAAGCCCGTGTACTGCTCTGCTGCAGTGGAAGAAACAAATATATTGCAAGTACCACTTTTATATGTGAGTCTTTTAGGTCTTTGAGGGGTCATTGGTTGAAGAATTCAAAGCCCTTGGCATGCGTAGAGCTTTAAATGTACACACTGTTTGAACAATATCTGTGATGGACAGTTCAGATTTTGCATTTTAGATTTTCTGCATGTTTCAGAGATAATAATAATAATAACTCTGCATTTAAGACATTTTTGTTTTATATTTTAGAGAAGCTCAGATAAACTGTATTTTTACCGTCACCAGTTCATTTATAAACACAGATATACAATATGAGTGGCTGATTCAGAGGTGGCCTATTTTGAACAATGTTCCCTTTATGTGTCCCCTCCTGTGATCATCTGTCAGCTCCCCCCTCCCCCTCCCTCCCGTTTGGTTTTCCCAGCAGTCAGACAGCTCCAGGTCAGTCTGTCAGGTAAGTTTTACTTGCAGCTGAACTCTGCACCACCTCCTGCTGTAGCCAGCAGCACCGGCAGTGCTCTCTTATCCACTAAACAAATGGTGAATTCCAGGTTCATGTCCTGGGGCTATAATACTTCCACAACACATACACCTAATATGTTTTTACATGAAGCTTCTAATAGTGTAAAGGGAGGATTTGCTCCTGTCCTGCAGCTCATATCTAGGAAAGGATCATGTTGCTGGTTGTCAGAAAATTTTTCTGCTTACACTATTTTACTTTGAAGGATAAATTCAGCCTGTTGAATTACAGTATTTTGTCATTTCATACCTTCTTCTGCTGTTTTACAAAACTGCAAATCATTTGTCTTAGCTGTTTTTCAATTAAAGCTGTCTAAATATGGTATTACAAGATGTATATCCCAGATATACAACAGAGTGTCAATTTTAATTAATTAATTAAAATTAAATAATTAATTTTGAAAAATTGGGTTTACATCAATTATATTTATTTTAAAAAGTAATCTTTTCTTAAGATAAAACTATAAAAATAACTTTCAACTTACCTAGTGTTTGCAGTGGTAACATTCCCTATGTCAGTGATAAGGTCACCAACTTTAAGGTTCATTAAAAACCTTTGATCGCATCCCATTTAATAATGTTTTCTGATACTTTAGCCCCAGTGACGCAGCAGTGAGGTCACACAGTAAAGAGACGAATGTGACTGGTCCTCTTGTGTGTGTTACACACTCTTATTCACTGTCAAGTTAAATCTTATAGCCAAGTTAGAGAATGACTTTGGACACGGAACCTTTTCGGATAGAACAAGGCCATGGCATATGTGTGATAAAACACTCAGATGAATGTTTTATGTTCTACTATTACATGTTATATAATGCATATAGGCCATTTCACAGTTATGATTTATGAATTGCTTGTATGTTTATTTCCCAAATTTGGAAGTTTTTCCCATACATTAATATATTACAGGCACCCAAGTTCTACACCACAGTAATCTAACGTTACTTTTTTGGCTGTGGTACACATTTTTTGCTTGGCAGGCATTACAATAAGGCCTGTACACCCCTGAACATTTTACCTGGGGATAATTTGAGTCTAGAATATGTCTATACCTTACAATATGCCGGGCAGATAGGCAAAGCAAACCAATCCGAGCAATAGTCTATAAAATTCTGAGCTTTTTCTGCTTTTTTATTGTGTGGAAGATATTTGGCAGATCTTTGTGCCAGTTCGTTACTTCGGTAGCATTCACGTTCATCAAAAGATACAACTTAAACACACCGAAAACCCAACAAATGACCCTGTTTGATGAAAATTCAATGCAGCATTTGAATAAGTATTTCCAATAAATAGATTGATCTGTTTACTCAATTTAAAGGGTCACTCCACAAAGTTTACAAAACAAAAGATTTCCACAGGTTTTAAGCAGAAAACAGCTGCTGAAAACAGTTGCATGTTTTCTGTGACTCTGGAGGGGCTTTGCCAAGTCTGAAAATAATCCCTGATGATGTCATAGTGTGACCATCAATACTTATCTTGGTTTGGGCTTGAAGACAAGTTCTCAACAAGTCTGTGTTACAAATTGGGGGCGTGGGACATGGGTGTCTACTGCTCAGGGGTCTAACGAAGACAGGCTATCGACTGACCCATACTTGAGACCAAAAGTCAGAACATTGGATCTTTCTTATTTAATTCTGTCTTTGTCCAATCCAACATCTTTATGGGAATGCAATATTGCTCGAGTACCCCTTTAATCAATCAGAGAAAAGAATACAGATGTCTCAGATGTTTCAGATGTCTATGAGCAGTTCAGTTCCACCAAAGAGACATTTACCCTCTAAACTTCTCACATGGTTTCAATTTAGTAACTGTACAAAATATTTCGCAAGAACTAAAACATTAGACAAAGTCCAGAAAATGAAAACAGATTTGTGTGTTTGTGTATCAAAACTTAGTCTTTTCCTCTTTCCTGTCCCATTAATCATGTCACGGACCCTCAGATTTATTTTGTAACCCTCCGGAAGGGCTTCAGCCCTAGGTTGGGAATCACTGGACTAAACTACCTAACTGTACTTGACCAGATACAACGGTAAAATGCTTCATACACAGGGATGCATCAATATTAACAATCTAATAACATCTCATGTAATATCAATCGCAGGAATGGTACCTGTTACCACTCTCCTGCTGGTGGGTCAGTCTCAGTCTCAATGAATCTATTAGACTTAGTATGTACCGTAGAGACCGTGTTGTCCTGGCGACAGATTACTGTTCTATGTGAAGACTGCTGCATCTTTATAACCCTCTCCTTGTTTGTTCCTTCAAGCAATGGCTATCCAGGCTGTGTGCCTATTTCTCTTCCTCATAACTCTCCCTGTTTTCTCCTCATCCTCTCTTTTCACTCAGGCTCATTTGCTGTCCTGGGAACTTTCTTTCTCTCCCCTGGCTTTTAGTGCCTCATTCCAGATGTTTTGGATCTGGATCTTCGTCCTGCAGGAGTCCTAGCCTCTTCCTTGTCTCTCTCTCTCCCTTGTGTTCATCTTGTCCCTGCCTGTCTTTCCGTCTTTGTGTTTGTTTCCTTCTCCTGGATGTGTGAATGCTGTGTTTGAGTTTGCCTGTTGTGGTTTTATCTGTTGGTAGCACATGGAAATTGCTTGTTGTCTTGGATCATTTTCTTGATATTTGTTTACAATCTATGATTCTGTCATCCCAATTACCCATACTGTAAATCTACTATGTGCTCCACACCAATCAGCAGTTACTGTTTTTAATGTGTTGGCTGATCAGAGGATGTGATCAGGGTGGCACCATCTGTTGTTAATAAAAACTACAAGAACTCTTTATTTATTTATTTCTGTCCTCCTGAACTGTCTGAAAGCTGTTGATGGTAGCAATGAGATCCAGAGCATCTTCCTGTAGCCATGTCTCTGTGAAACACATAACACCACACTCACGGAAGTCCCTCTGATTCCTCACTAGGGCCGCTGGCTCGTCCATCTTGTTGTCCAGTGATCTTACATTGCCCAAGGTGATGGAAGGGAAATACGACTTATATCTCCGCTTCTCCATCAGTCTCTGTTGTTCGGACCCAGCTCTATTTCCTTGTCTCTTCCTTCCTACTCTGCATCCTCTGTGTGGCCTCCTCCTGATTTTGACATATAATGTACTGAATGTGTACTTTAAATGAACATGATCTAGCTCTGAGATACAGTATATGTAGTAGCTGTACAGAAACTCTGACCCATGCATGAGAACATTTTGGAGACGGGAAATTGACGAAGCAGATGGTGAAGCGGTGAATTGAAGCCAGATTGTAGAAATTGAATAATTTCACTTCATATCAGACGTAATGATCTACTTTATCATAAACATTCACACCAATAGTGTTATTTGTGCTTGTGCCAGTGAGCCATAACTATTCCATAAACACCTTTCAATTGTAAAAGATATAAGCCAACTAATTTCTCAAATGAAATACCGCTCAATATTTCATCAGTGCTGTCTCAGCATCACATACCCCACCCCTGGAGCGCAGAGGAGAGGCTGGACTCTATGCTACTGACACTTGTTGTCAGCTGTGGAGCACACTGCAGCTATTGAAATGCTATTATGATGCCGGGCTGTGGCAGGTGGCAGGATTCAGCAAAGTCTGGCTTACCTTTCCATGATATGAAGCGTTAATGTACTGAGTCCTTTTTACTGCAACCACGTTAACTAGGCTAACTGATTAAATTATCGTCATTGGTTGTAGAAGTCAAAGAGAACATCAAATATCATTAAGGAATTGCAGAACAGTGTCAGTAGTTTTAAATAATACCTTCTAATTCCGTTGATATATCACCAAGTGCGATTCCAGTTTTCACCTACATGCCGGATTTTGGAGTTAAATACAGTCTTTCACTTTGTTCAATCTCGGAAATTGTCCTGTTTGTCGCATTAACAGCTGCTGCAGCCATCAGCCCTCAAACTTTGTTTTCTTTGTAACACTTCCTCCATTCTCCACAGGAACAATATGTATATCAATATTCACAAGGGATTTTCAGCTTTTGTGTGCACATACACTTTTAGTACGGATCCTACACACTGTTCTATTAATGAGGCCCCAGAACTCTTTCTACTAGCTTTTTTAGAGAGGGCATAGCTTAAATATGCTACAAATACACGTTAAACAAGTATAACAAAAAAGAAAGCTAGAAATTTAGAAAAATAAGAAAACAAACAAGAGAAACTGTAACAGGCTGCATACACTATATATATATATATATATATACAGTATCTCAGACCTAGATCATATCAAATTTAAAGTACACGTTCAGTAGTTTGCATGTCAACACTGCATCATGCAACAGCCAGATTTTGGTTTAACATTATATCAATTTAAAGATGACTGAAGTAGTTTATACATGGATCCTTTCATTTATACATATTCCACATCTAGAATTTCTAATAAAAGGATTTTGAAGATCCATGTATGAACAACTTCAGCTTTGATGTTTTTTGAAGACGTCTCTTACAAGTGAAAATTCAAATGTATAATATCTAGACATGATCTGACCGGCAATTTACAAAGAACACACGAATGGATGCCGAATGGATATAGTACACACCTCTGACCACAGAGTTTCACCTAACACTCTTGGCTCTCACATAAGGAGTCTTTCACATGAATCCATTGTCACACATAACTGTACGCTGTACAGGTTTAAATTGCTCAGAACTGGCTGACACCATAAAGCGTAGGGTTACAGATGTGACAGTTACCCCACATGCCACACACAATAACAGATTTCATTGTATTTTCTCAGACAGGGTGGAATGAGAATGAAAAGAGACAAAGTGCAATTATGTTTTTTATCCTCATGTTTTTGTAATAATCCTCACAAATGATCAAACAGGTAATTTTCCAGAGAGACGTACAACTGTTCTTAAGGACAATGTGGGAAGTTTTATTTACAACAGAAGGTGGAAATAATAAGTCTTGTAACTTGGAATCTTTCCATTTCTAAACACTCTGACCTTTAAGAGTAACATTTGATTACCATTCGGTTGAATCACTAGCACTGAATCATTCAACTTTCTGCAAAGCCTCCAGATTCCCATAAACAATTCCTGGAGTTGCATGTTTGTTTTTTTCTTGTCCTGATTTATTCAGCCCGGGGAAGAACACCTAGTTCATGTGACAGGTGGAGAAAAAAGAGGCACTTGTGCTTTGCAGGCTCCTACCATAGACAATTAAACACATTGCTGTTTGGGGTAGAGGACACAAGCAGGTTTTACTAGTGAGGACAGGACTGCGCTGGAATTCCTGAGGTGTGCACTAAGTAGGCAGTAAAAACACTCCACGTATCTATCCAGGACTCCCACACACAGTCAGCCTAGTGTAAAGTGGTCATGCATCCCGACTGATCTGTCACCAGATGCTTAGTGTGTCCCACAGTTGCTGACGGCCTTGGCCTGGCTCTTTGTCTGTCTGACTGCTGCACAACAGAGCAAATTCACATGCTTCACATCCACAGGCAGCACTCGGCACCGCTCTGTGGGAGAATACTTTATGATAACCTGACACACATTTTGTCTCCTCTGAACATCTAGTGAAAGGATGTTCATTAGCTGTGGATGGGAGCTATTTCCAATCTGAAAAGCAGAAGCAGGGAGCATCTGGCCTTTGTGGTGCGGTCAACTGCAGCTAGAAACACCACTGCATAGCGCTGAGTCAGGCTACATTAAGCCAACAGTACCTGTTAATTTAGAGGGTTTCGCTGGGAGCACGTAAGGTGTAAAACTCAGAGGGGCTTCCCACCTTAATTCACAAGGAGACAGAGCTATCAGCAAAGCCGGAAACTCCATACTATAGGGAAAATGCCTTTCGCAATAACAAACACTCCAAGAGAATTCACTACTCCAGAAACATTGTTTCTGTCAAGGCAATGCCCAACTCATCATCATCATGAAGGTCTGTCCATTACTTGGCTTTGGGGAATTTATTGGCCCTAAATCCATTTGCAAAAGACAACACGCATTCCTGAGGTGATCTGTTACTCAAGGCAACAACTCACTAGAAAGCATAGAGGAATGGGCAGATGAAAGGAAGACAGAGATATAGATACAGATAGAAGAGGAGAAAGAAAGAGCAGATGTATTGTGTGTGGTATTCAAAATACAACTGTAGAATTTGTAGAAATTGAGGTTTCTATGAAGACTGATGCAAGGATAATTCTGGTTTATGACTTAATCATTTGAATCTTAATTTCATAGTTCTGGCCATAATTTCTATAGTAATAATAACATTGTATCTGTAGTGTATTCAATATATGATTACAGAAATCTGGGATTGTGTTGATATTATATCAAAAAGATGGGACAAGAAACAGTAGCAGTGAGATGATCAGCAAGATTTTAAACAAACACCATCAAACTTATTGAAAGAAAAAACAAACGCAAACAAAATGACACACTGAAGTTCATCAAGTTGCTACAAGGTTGGTGAAGCAGTGACTACTTACAGGGATAGTTGGGGAAATATTGTGGCTGACGTTAAAACACTTGCCAGTGAGGAACATGCTACAGCTCATAATTCACATTGGTTGTTGCTTGTTGCTGTAGTAGTACACACAGTTTTCTTTTGCAGTTATTATCAACATTTTATTTGCATCACTTATGGTTTCATTTCCAAATGTTTTAGAAAATCGGAGTAAATGGTTTGTGAAAAAACCAACAGAAAACTCATGTGGCAGCTAGTGTTTCTTATCCTGTCAGTTCTGTTATCATAACTTATAGAAGTGATGGCAAAAACTATTACAGCACGACTCAAGTTCAAATAAATTGGAGTGAACCTTTGAGAGATATGGGATGACTGTAGGGCTGTCACTCTTTCAACAAGTCAAGTTCAAAAGTATTCAAACATAATTCATTAAAATGAAACCCAGTAACGATACTAAAGTTTGAACAAAACAAATTCAAACAAACATGCAATTGACAAATTTTTGGCACACCCTCTGCTTGACCACAATGATGACTATTTAATTTTACTGTCTATTTTATCATTTGTACTTCAACTACTTCTTTAATTTTTCCACATGTTCGAATGGATATGTTTCAAAATTGAACAAAAAGGACCAAGTAAGATGGACATACTTTCGGACGTATCTTAGACGTCAGAAATCCATTTTATTCCAAGAGCCACTGATGAAATCAACTAGTGAAGCTATAATAAACTGCTGATACTAACAGTAAACATGGGATGAATATCATTTACATGATCACATATTATTTTAGCATGTTTTGTATGTCTTGAGATCATATCTCTTAACAATTTATGGAGAAGCCTCAGTACTTGATCGGAAAACCATGACAAATCACACTGAAATTTCGGTATTATGATTCAGATGCCCAAAAATGCATTCTTGGACTATGAGTAATCCTGCTTGACATTGTTTGCTGGTTTTTTCCCATGCATGTATGCACTTGGATAAAACGTGTGATTCACATGTATCCAGTGGATTCTGGTGGAAGTCATTGCACAGCGTAAATAGATCACCTTGAAACTAAGCTGAACTTGGCAGAGCCTAACAAGTAGCTTCGATTGAGGCCTAAAGTAATGTCAAAGTCTGTTTGTGTGTGTGTATGTGTGTGTGTGTGTGTGTGTGTGTGTGGTGTCACAGCAGCAGCACAGAAGCAGACTGCATGCCACACAGTGAGATAGCACTGAGATCCGTCATCAGAACCATTATCCTTTGTTGTAGCCAGACCCACCTACGTCAGGTGATGAAAGTTCAGGTTAAAGTGCATTGGACTGAGAAAATCTCCCTGCTCTCCACTTTCTCAAATCCCAAAGTTAATTCGGCTTGATAGGACGGAAATGTTTGCATCCGTTACATGACTGCGTGACTCAATGTGCAGGAATCTTCAAGAAGAGCTATTTTAAAATACTTAATTATGCAAGCGCTCAAGCTAATTTCCAGATGCTGCGTCCACTGCATATTACTGACATCATATACAAGAGTTTTAATGTTTTTATTTTATATATCAATTATATCTAATACTGTACAAGACTGCACTTCTATTATATAATGCCTTATCTGCCCAAGGATAATTTTAAACCTTATACACACAGACACAAGATAAATCTGAGGGGTCGTGAGATGGTTACGTGGAGAGAAAAGAAGATGAAGAACAATGTTCTGATATACAAATCTGTTTTCAGTTTTTGAACTTTTTCTCCAATTTCTGGTTAGATATTAGATCATTTGAACAGTTGTTCAAATGAAACCATATGAGAAATTTAAAGGGAATATCACTATTTTGGTGGAGCTATCTGAAATGTGACACCAACTACAAGCTGCTTTTTGTAAGATGTCAGAAGCCAAAAAGGTTGGAAACCACTGGTTTAATCTTTAACAATGTGTTGTATTTTAAAAGTTTGTTTATATTATCGATTTTGTAAAATCTTCAACTTAAAAGTATCCAGTAACTGAAGCTTCAAATAAATGTAGTGGAGTAGAAAGTATAATATCTCCCTCTGAAATGTAGTGGAGTGAAAGTATAAACTATCATAAAAATGGAGATACTCAAGTAATGTACAAGTACCTCAAATTTGTACTTAAGTACAGCACCTAAGTTAATATACTTAGTTACTTTCCACCATTGGAATTAGATATGTTAATATCCAATAGATTGAAGGGAATAAATAAGCCTCTTGAATGTCAAAAAAGACATCCATAAAGTAAATCCTTTTTAGTGTTTTAGTCTGTCCATTCCTTCAAACAGCTAGGCAGCTGTCTGCAGATTAGGCTCATGTATAAGAGATACTTTAATCAATCCAAATTACTTCAAATATAACCAATACAGTATACAGTAACAAACCCCTCCTTTAGTGATGTCCATCTGTTGGTAGTCAAAGATATTGTCTTAACCCTAAATAAACTTTATCCTGTGTATTGAATTCTAACAGTTAATTACACTTATAATATTTGCTTTTTTCCCAAGTTTCCAAAAAAAATGAGAAAATGACAGCTCAAGTTTTTGAATAAAAAACAACAGCCCTAATAAACATTCATTTGAAGTATTCTCTCTCCTTTTAGGTTTGTTTTGGTCTCCACCAACCCTTGACAAAAATGCCAGGCTCATTTGCTGCTAAATGTTCCACTAAATGTTCACCAGCTTGTTGCTAACTTTGTCTGACTGTTGTTTGGGAGGGTGGGAAGATAATGTTATAAGGGAGGAGATAAATCACTTAAAGAATCCTGAATAGAAAAGTCTGTAATGTCAAAGATTGCGGTTGCATGAAAAACATTCCACCCCTCCCCCCAAAAAGCCAATCATCTGTGGAAAAAAAAACGTCGTCCCGCAAACGCTTTTAGTGTTGTTTTTTTTTACAGATTTCACTGGTGATTCTATATATGCATTTTTTATTTCCCAGTGACCATTGAAACTTTAGTTGTGGCTCTCTCCCAATTCATTTAGACAGGGGCCCTGGGGTCCCTGCCTGGGTCATTTCAAGATGGCTGCCAAGTGGCGAGACTTGCCTATAAGGACTTTGGAGTGGGTTTATCATAGTTTTTTTTTTCACTGAAAACAGCTGCCTGCTGCTACTGTTAAGGAGTTTGATCAGAGTAGTGAGCATGAACCGAAACAGTAGCTGCGGGCCATAACACCAAAAGAATGGGCTGAAAAACACTAAGATTCTATGAGGGGAATCACAGAACCCATTGACATTCAATTTGTTTGCTTCTAGTGGGTCTCACATAAGAGTATACAGCCTTGGTAGTGGCTCTGTGAGGCTTTACTTAGGCATAGTGCTACTTTACGTTAAATGCTAACATCAGCATGCTTGTGTGTTTACAATGAAAATGTTAACATGCTAATGTTTAGAAAGTAATTCTTACCATTTTTAGTATCTTAGCTTACCGTATTAGCATGTTAACATTTGTCAGTTGGCACTAAACACAAAGTACAACTTAGACTGATGAGAAAGTTTTGCAGGTATTGGTCACAAATTGAAATTTTGACATGATGATGGTGCTAGATGATATTGTCATGCCTGAACATCTCAATAGTCACTGCTGTCGTCCAGCTTTTTCTTATTTCTAAAGCTCAAGGATCTCTGTTTCTTTGTCTATTTTTACACAGCCTCCTGGAAAAACAGAAAAGAGATTATATTTTTATTTGACCTTCCAAAAGCTAGTTCTGAACAGGTTATTAGAATCTACTGAGCCTTTATTCCAGAACAAAAACTGAAGCACCATAGATGAAGACACACATGCTCCTCCACTCCTTCTCTTCTGGTTGAGGATGTCTACCTTAATTGTGGCTCAGTTTGACCATCGTTTGCAGATGCTCCTTTGTTAATAAGTCCTTTTGGTCCAGAATCACACTGAAATTCATCCACTTCTAGGTAGTGCTAGAGGCTTGATGAATTACTGTAGGTGGCAAGCTAACAGCTAACATGCTAGGCCAGCCTGGAACATGCTTGTGCTAGTCAATCACAATAGCTCTCTGTACTGAGCTGTTTACTTACCTGACATTTTGTTCTAATCATATTATTCAATACACATTTATTAGAGGTAGTAAAAACAGCTTTCTTAACTGGCAAACCTGCTAACTGACACTTATCATGGTTGCTAATTAGTCAATAACTTTACACACTTTATGCAAATTAAGTATTTGTGCCATAGACTCTTGTCTTATAACTGTCTGTAAACAATTCCTCTTTTGTTTATACTCCAAGAGGGGTTAGAGTTGACAGTTGAATAAAAGCGGATGATGCAACACAGCTAATAAACTACGCTAGCTTTCTTTATTTTGGACTCTCTAGCTCTCTTCCCTAAACCCTTAGCTAGGCCAGTCATTTCGTGCCTACATCATTATTTATTCACCGAAAGCATTTCCATCTATTTATATGGTCATTTCTTAATTGTCACTACACTTTTTGCCTCAGGTGTTTGCAATATTGTAGAACGTCCATGGAGTGTCATTGTTTAGATTTATCTTTCTTTATGTAATATTTACGTGGCAAGACAACACCTGGATGAGAACCTTTTTTACTGTTTAAAATCATGACCTTTTATAAGAAAACACAATCTCTGTGTCTTTTTTATTTTATTGTTGTGTTACAGTTCTGTATCATTCTGCTCATCAAATTCACATTCCCACAGCAGAGAAAATCTAAAATGAAGTGAGGGATTATTGATTGAGTGCACAGAGGTCTAGATTCACAGAAGGCTACAGTTAATTCCTTCCAAGCCTTATAGCCAAATCACAAACACAAGAGAGGCCACCCACAAAAATGTTTCTCATAACAGCTCCAATCTCCACTGATAAGCCCAAAGCCAAGATAAATAAGAACACGCTCCTCTGCCAGCCTCTTGGTTTACACTGTAAATACTGCAGGAGTGTGCAAGGCAGTTGGTCAACATTTCCTCTTTTAAATCTGCCACACCCCAACTAGCATTGTAGGTCTTCAGCTGTGGGCTTGTCAGCCAGAGGTAAAAATCCTATTCTTGGAGCTTTCCAGAAATCTGTTCCAGGGATCAGTTCAAACAGCTTCTGTGAGTTAACCTGTTCTTTACACTGATGCATTGTTTGTTAATTAGGTATTAAGATAGTGACTTAAAAAATGCTTTCAGAAAAAAACTGCAGTAGTCTATTTAACACTTGAAAGGACAAACTGATCAATTAATGGCTGGTTTACCCTCAAAACTGAAATATTTCAATTTCCAAAACAGCTGTAAATGACATTTCCTAAACCCACTCTACTTGAATCTTGAAGTGTTTTAACTGTTGGTGCATATGCTTAACCCCCTAAATTCATTATCACCTCTGATTTGTACATGTTGAATGGATGAAACAGATCCTTGAACCCTTTTTGTTTATCAAACAGAGAGCTTGGTAAAATATCTGCCACATCAGAGGAAAAAAAACGTCTGGCCGGTCTGGGAGAGGAATTAACAGGAAACACAAAGTCGTGTGTTGAAAGACAACTGATGGAACGGAAGCAAAGTTGTGCTTTGTTGGCCGGTCAGGTGTCTTCTCTCTTCTGACCCCAGTGTAAGCTTTCAGACAGCACACACACACTCCGTGAGGAACAGATATGGTAATTCTTTTTTTTTAAAACTATACAACTACAAAAAGTGGATTTGTATGTGTGAATGTGTGTGTGTGTGTGTGTGTGTGTGTGTGTGTGTATATATATATATATATATATATATATATATATATATATATATATGTACACTGTATACTGTATACTCTATATAAGTACTGTATAGAGTATATATTTTCAAGATGGTTTCCATGCACTTGAGCTCCTGGTCTTGCAAGTTGGTTTAAATATATCTTTGATATCTCTCTCTTTTTTTTTTTTTAGAATAGAATATGCAATTTGAGTATATTACAAAAAGTATATTACATACTACAGAGATGTCAAAAGTTATGGATGCCATTGTAAGTTGTTGAATTGCTCAAAACTACAGGGCTGGATTGAACTCTGTTTGAACAATCTGGATTCTAATGAGTCTATTGAAGAACGGGAGAGATTTATTAAGGTCAGCTATCAAAATGCAAACAGGAACATGTGTCCTGACAGTGATGGGAGTGAGGCTATGATGGAGGTGGAAATTGCTCTACTGCAATTCATTGCAATCACTCCAATCCATCCATAAAAGGCTTTCAAGATTGAGATATTGGATATCTTGAGAGAGGAATTGGGCAAGGTCAGAGTGAGCCCAAAATATAGTCAGATGCAAATTGATAATTTGATGTCTGAGAATGTGGTGCTAAAATTCTAAGTGCAAACTGTTAAGAACAAGGTGGCTGCTATGAAAGGAGAACAAGCAGTTAAAAGAAGCCTTGCTGGACCTCCCATGCCGCATGATGAACTATATGTATTGTATTCCGGATAACAACACAGAATGTCAAAGCCAAGACCCATAATAGCTAATTTTGAACATTTTAAAGAAAAAGAAACTTTTTAAAGGCAAGGGCAGGGAACTCAGAAATACACGTCAAAGTCAGGTAGGAAACAGATATGCTCAATTGACTTGTCATTTCCAAGGAAAGGATTACATTTAGCACATGTTAATGTTGCCTAATAAGGTGCCTAAAAAGATGAATGAGGTTTCTAATTTAAAAATGAATTATAATGTACATATTTTAGCCATAACTGAAATGCAGTTGATGATACAATTAATGATGGACAGGTTCCCCTAGATGGATTAAAGATGATGAGAAACGATTGGAACAGGTATAGAGGGTTAGTGGTTTGATATATTCAAAATCATATTTGCCTTCAAAGGACAGACGACCTTTGTCTTGGTCAAGTTGAGGTAATATAGGTACAAATACAGTTGCCACATGAATTATTAGTGTTTGCTAGATGTGTTTACAGACCTCCCAAATCAAACATGTCCTATTTGCAAAATCTGTGTAGCAGCCTAGATATGGCGACAGAAGAAAACATGGAGATAAGCCAGATAAGCATGCTTTTATGGAAAGAAATAAGGCAAAAGTTGTTGCATCAAATTCAAAATTGGATTCAGATAGGCAGAACTATAACTATATAATTATATAGAACTGAACATTTTGCTGATTACTTTGTTACTAAATTGAATATGCTGAGAGAAAAAATTTAAACACCCAAATTCTATAAAACCGTTGCGCAGTCTATTGATGATGATAATGAAGGCTAGAACCAGCTCTATGATTCTTTCACCAGTATGTAAGGAAGAGGTGGTTCAGTTATTGGAGGCACTTACTGATGAAAAATCAGTTGGCTATGACTTTGTGGACAGTAAAAATTTTTCTATTGGCCGCTCAGCAGATAGCAACTCCAATAACTTTCCTGTTTAATCGGTCACCTGAACAGAGAAGAGTTGGAAGAAAGACAAAACCTTTGTTGCTTACTCCTAAAGCAAATAAGCAACCTTTTACGATGGACAGTAGTCGCCGCATAATTATTCTCCCTGCAATTGGTAAACTGTTAAAAACAACAGTGAGTAAACCAATCTGCCATTAAATGGAGAATAATGACTTACTCACTATTCATCAACCTGCATATAGAAACGGACATTCTACTACTATTCTCTTGTAGAGATTACTGACCATTGGCTGGGACAGATGGTCAAGGGCAATATAGTTGGGGCTTTATTCAATATTTTAGTGCTACATTTGATCTGGTTGATCATGATCAAAAGGTTTAGTGCTACACTAAAACTTTGCATAATGGTTTCCAAGAAACAGCTTTAAACTGTTCATTAATGGGTCATTTTCTCTTTCGCATCTTGTAAATTGTAGTCTACCAACGGGGAGCTGCCTCTGTCCACTCCTCTACTGAATTTATATAAGTCCAGCACTATAGTATTTGCCGATGACACTACTGTGTATACAGATGGCGGCACAGCGGCACAAACAGAAAAAGACCTCCAAATGGACCTATTGATCAATGGGTCTGCAGGAACAAACAAAATTATGGTCCTCGGATCTAGGAAAAAAGGGGGCTTGAGCAGATCCAGTTTTTCCTGAGGGGGAACACATTGAACTGGTTTTAGTTATTAAACTTTAAGGGAATTCATTTAGATAATCATTTATCATTGATTCCCCAAAGCAGTCACTTATCAAAGAAGGTTAGTGCGAGTCGATGGATGGCTGGTTATTTGATTATGAAGGTACTGAAGCAGTTAGAGTCGAAATTGGCAGTCAGGTCAGCTATTGTTCAGCCAAATTGGGCAATGCAGCTACTGGTGACATAGGAAAGCTCCAAAAGGCACAGAATAAGGCAGCTGTAATTGTCTTGAGGTGTGCATATGACAACCCAGTGACTGAATTACGTACATCTCTAGGGTGATGGACTGTGAATGACACCACTGACAAAAGCATTTTGAGTTTATGTTATAAAGTACATCATAAGAAGAAACAGCACTATTTACTTAATTTGGTGAGAGATAGAGACTTGGGCAATACGAAAACAGAATGTGTGTGTGTGTGTGTGTGGGTAATACAATGATAACAGTAATAATAATAATAATAACTGGGTAATTTAGATTGGATATCTATAGGTGGTATAAACTCACAAAAAATAGCACAATAACACAAACACACTAAATAGAAGTTGTACACTAAATATAAGATACAGTAGTTGTAAGGCACAAAATAGTATGAAACACCGGAATCCTTTCTTTTCTACTTTTTACATGTAGTTTGTAGTTTGTACATGTACAGTACATGTATTTCTGTAAATCTGACAGTGCTGCCTCCCGTGGCAATCGAGAATGTTATCGGTGTTGGTGGTGATTACCGTAGTTTCCTCAAATAGGGCCTTAATTTACCTCAACTGCAGAAGGTTATTTTTAAGTATAATTGGTCATATTTTACTACGAATTCTCGTTTTGATCCGCTCTCGTTTGCCCTGTTAAAGTTCCTGCATTACGCTGTTAATATAAACTCAAAACCTCCTGTGACCATTTGAAATTAAAAGCCCTCTAGCGATTGAATGGACAGAGAAACCCATTTATTAACATGGCTTTAATTGTGAAACATTTGCGGGCATACCATATGCAACAACAGCCGGAAGGGATTAAAGGACCACAAAGCAAAGTGGAGCAGAATGAATGAATCAAACACCGCCATTGTGTCAGTTTGAAAGTGTTGATAACAGCATGATGGTGTTAAGTTTATGATATTAAAAAGATACAAGTGTACATTTTGCTTAACTGGCATATTGTATGACAGGCACCAGGAGTTTATCCACTTTTGTTTTTTCCCCCCAGCCTGTATTAAGTGGCCGAGCTTTATTTGTTCATGTCGACCACGACCCTGGCCATTATCAGAAACTCGGCTTTTAATTGACTAATTGTTTTTATTTGAGGAAATAAGGTATCTATACTTTCCTGGAGGACTCAACCTTAACACGGTTTTGTAAATGGGGTAAGAGGGTGGTGTGGTGTTTTATATTTGCTGTTAGCTAACTGACTTACAGACGCAAAGGGCTCTGAATAATGGTGATCATCCATACACCAAGAAAAAGAGCTATTTCCAAAATAACGTGAGATTAGAGAACAGGATTCATAGCTTCCCTGCCCAAACCTGTTTCACTTGTTTCAAACATTGTCTTGAGACGTGACAGTATTGTAACATGAAAAGTAAATTTGGTTCAGCATCATAAATTTAATATTCTCTGTGATTTTGTAGTATAATACTAACTGTGAGGATATTATCATGTTAACACCAGCAATAGTTGTTTTATATTTAGCATACATTCCAACACTAATGTTGTTAGCATGTTAGTATGATCTTAGCTAGCATGCTGACATTAGTCACCATAATAGTGTAATATGCTAGCAGTAAGCATGTTATCATGTTAGCTCTTCCATTAGTTCTGGGTTTAACATGGATGTAAATCCTAACATTAATGCTAATTTTAGCATGGTAGCATTTATTAATATTTTAACATTAGCATTCAGTTGAAAGAAAATCGTAGCCTAGGTATAGCTAAGGCAGACAAAATTCAACTTAGCAAGCAATTGTGACAGTATAGAGAGAAAGTGCTTTATAAGCAGTGCTTTGACAAGTGCTTTGACAAGCGCATATGATTTACATCAAATAGGGTTAAACCTTTGAATTTAGGTAAAAACTTCTTTCTTCCAGTGCCCCCACAGATCAAACTATATAGTTCTACCCCTGAAGTGTAAGGGCTCTAGGTAAAATAGCTCTAGTAGAGTGGCTGATATATCACCTATTGGATTTTTTGGGGATAAAGCCTAAAAAACAAAGTCAAGTTTATTTGAATATAACAGTGCCAGAGTACTTCACCATAATAAGTAGTTGCAAATCCTAGAGAGGTAATATTTGCATAGCTACTAACACCAGCAAGCACAAGCAGGAGCAAAGGCTTACATCAGCCTTTCATCTTTGCTGTATGTAGAGATAGTAATCTACAGCATCTACTGTGTGCTTCGCATTAACGCAACTATGAGCCCCGGGAATGCCCAGACTCTTCAACACAGCACCGCTTACTGTAAGAATCAATATAAAGCACTTTCTCTATGGTCTGCAGCTCAGTACCTGTTTATCCCCCATGACACAGCACAGTTCTTTTTATGATGGGACCCCTACCTTTGTGTCATGTAGGAACTCAAGCATACACCACACTTGTATGGTATTTCACAACCACTTAAGAATGCATAATGATAACAAATCAGTCAGCTGGACAAAATCTCCAACCTATGAATTCCTAGTTTGAGAAAAGTAAAAACTTTTCTCAAACTAACGTTTCATCAAAAAACAAAACCTTCCATCTCTTTTCTTGACTCCTTTCAGACACAAAGAACTGCTATAACAAAACACTTTCATTTTGCTGTATTGAACGCTTAATAGCCATTACTAACATAAATTCATGTGAGCAAACATGGAAAATTGCCTAAAATAAGACAGGTTTCTCACGCAAGTGTTTTGCACATTTGAGGTATTGCTGATGAAGTATTATTATTTTCTTTAAAAAAAAAAAAAGGTCACGGCAAGCTCCCACATGTGTACACACTTATGTACACACACATTCATGGCTGCCACACACCTTTACGGCAGATAAATGAAACACAGAGAAGGTAGGCTTAATCCATTGTGATTTGAATGAGTGCACAACACTCATTGTGTGGGGTAAGTCAGCAACAAAAAACAGAATATCCTAAAGTCTTGCCTCTTAAAGATATTTGTATACTTTGAAACGGTTGTGCCAAAATAGCTTTTGGAGGAAACATAATTGCCACTTGGAATATTTCGAGGGGCATTGCATTTTTTAGTGTTATGACATCCTCATGCTTTAAGTCACTATTGAATTTAATTGACTATGAAATTTAAAAGGTTTTGCTTGTAGTGACAAACCCAAAGAGAATTATCAATTGAGTCTGTAATGCCCCTCAGCTCTACAGTGCCTTTTAGCCTTTTTTTAGCTCATTGTTTTGGTCTTCTGGCTCACAAACCCACAACAACACTGTTTCCACGTGCAGCACTGAGCTGTTTTCAGTGAAATAGCTCTGAGAAACCCATTATACATTACGTTCCCAGAACCAAATAACTAGACTCATATTCCGTAGGTGATCAGGACAAGTCCAAATAAATGTTAATGTTGGTTCTTGTCTACTGGATAACGAACATCTTAGTGAGTGTTTGCTTCCATGTTCGCCAATATCAACTTTATAGGGAAATATTAGTCAATGTTGCATGTAATTCTGCCCTTATGTGGCCAAAAAAATTAATACTGCTTTAACCTTATGCTTTGAATTGCCTAAACAAAAAAAATGTGAATCATACTCTGGTGCCACAAGTGGATATTTGAGGGAAGACAACTGGATGAAAATTGTGCCACTTAATTGTAATGAAAAATCTTTCCGCTTTCTGTTGATAAAAAAATATATAATCCGGGCAGCATTATGTTTCTTTGGAAACCTATTTACTATTGCAAATGAGTATTATATTAACATACCTGGTTGCATCCTATTCTGCGGGTCTGTATTGGCCTCAGTCCACTGCACCTGGGTCATGCTAAAGCAACAATCAGAACCCCACAAACATAATATGGCCAAAAACAGAAACGATACAATGTTTGTCCTCCCATTAATACCATATTAGAGAGAGGTGTATAGCTACGAACAGGTGGTGGATTTTCCAGACTCTACTTTGGAACATCACTGACTGAGGGTGTGAGAACATGTTTGTCTGAAAATTGAACAAACATCCTCCTACAACATTCAACCTTCCCACTTCTTCCTGAATTTTTTTTTGGTTTAAATCTCAGTCAGAAATGCCAGCCTCTTAGAGGAGTATCAGTGCCAGGAACCACTGAAACTTAATTATTATCTGCTATTATCTATAATAAATATTAAATAATCAATGTTACAACTTACCATGTCCACTCTGTACTGAAAGCACTGGAGAGTGATCAATAGAATATTGTCACTCACTGAGTAGTACGTTAATCGTATATAATTTTCAAGTGCTCTTAAAGCTTAAGGCAAGAAACACGTATTTGCGTACGGCTGATCTGTCATTGATAGATGCTGATTGATATTTACACATGATAAGGGCTTGGACTAAATTAGTTTCTTAGTAGGGAAAAAATGAGAGATTATTCATCATAACAGGTGGAAAAACTTGGTCTTAAATTGCGACTGTTAATCACATGTATGTGTGTTTGTGTTCTTTATCAAATGACACATTTGCAATCAGTTTTCAAATCAGTAACAGCATTTACATTTATGTGGCACAGAATTTCTAGCATCCTTGCGCTGGGTCAGAAGCCTCAGCCATCAAGTAAGCTAGGTAATATATGGCTCATATGAGAGACTAATGTGGTTTCTTTAAGAGCACAATTGTTCAATACACACAGTGATTTTTTTAGCCACATCTTTAACCATCTGTGAAAGATCTTACAAAGTAAACTTTTTAGAAGAAATGATGAATCCTGGACGGATAGAAGGTGTGCAGATAAATAAAAACTCTGCTGTAGTCATCACTTTAAAGTCATAATTTGTACGTCCTGTAAACTAAGAGCTCTTGGAAGAAGAGCAGAGGGAATTACCAAAGTGCCCCAGGGGCTGAGACAGAGCTGATAATGGCTGCACTGCACTCATCGTGGCATGCAGTGAGTAATTAAAAAGCTACCTGTAGTTTCTTGCTGCCTTACAAAAAATATGAACGGCTCTGAAGGTCAATATGAGTAACTGTTTTCTGTTTTCTGTTTTTCCTTCATGAAAGATAAATCAATGAAAATCATTCTTGTCGTGTCTTGCAAAGAGGTTAGGCTATGAAACCGGAGATATTAGGTGTGTTTATAGCTGCACTGATCAATACTTTTATATTAAAAATGGAACAAATGACTACGTTTAATGTGAAAGGGATTGCTCGCAGTAAGAAACCCACAGATATTTATCAGCCAACACTGCAACTGTATGGAGCTTTTTAGCCCCTTTAGCTCATTGGTTGGGTTGTACAGATTATGTTTTCCTTGTCCCTGTTTTAAGCCGGAGGAAGTAGCTCTTTTCAGCAGAAAAAATCTGATAAACTCATTGTATACTACCTGTCCAACACATAACAGTAGGTAGAGACAATTTGTAATTAGCTGGTCAACATAGTGGAGCATTTAGGAGATAAAGAGCAATGTTGGTGGTGGATGGTGGAGACAAAAACAGATAAAAGTGGAGTGAATATTAGACTTACGGATATCAGTCAGGTGAACAGAAACCTGACTCGTAATGATGCTAAAATTGCTGTGTATCTGCTGGATCTGTAAACAGGCAACTGATTGCTAAAGTGTTAGCCAAAACCATTTTATAATGTAATAATATGTCATAGGTTTGTGTATCTCAGCTTATTGTGGAATTTTTCTGTGCCCAAGCGGCCAACAAAAATCAATCAGTGCACTTTTATAGCCCCTATGTGGACTGTAAATTTCTGACTCCCTCTGATGACTCCTAATGTTAAAATGACCCATAGTCCCATAAATGTCTACATTTGGAGGCTTTAAAGTTGCAACACAACTGTATAATAATACTGAGAACATACCGTAGGATATAAGTCAGGGAATGAATGAATGAAAGCGATAGGAAAATCAAAAATGCTTCTTTTGCACAATTCTCTCTTAGCATACAATTCATATTAAAGATTACTGTATACAGCCATCATGAATTAACAATGGTATATTCAGAGAAGGAACCAGGGAATTTGCTGCTCTACAAGGCTTCGTATTACCTGTTTGTATAACCTAAAATTTGTGAAGCTGTATTGATCCAAATTCACTAGAAGTAAACATGATGAATTCTTGCTATAGCAATACAAAGAATCCCAAAAGACAACTTTTTTGCAGATGTGAAACGTATCATCCTGAATGCAGCTTTGAGCTTCATAATCACAGCTCTGGAGTGACCAGTGGCTGATTCAGCTGACCTGGGGATCAAAGCAAGTCAGCGTACCTGTGCGAGCATCACTTGTTGAGTACAAAGGCCTGTGCTGTCAGTCCAACCCTCAATGTAGCTGACCTGCGGCATCCAAGCCGACTCAGACGTGAACCCACCCAGCCTCAACAAACACACCGTTGGATAACTTCAAACACAGCACTCAGTTCTGAACTTCATTACCTCACATGAAAGACAAAGATTCATCTTTCCTTTGAGCCAGACATTTCGTTTGATGCAAGGCACTGACCTATATGGGCACAGTGCAGGTTGGGTTCTTGACAATCAGGTTCAGGTCTGTCACATTACATTATGTCAGGCACTGCTGTGGCATACCGTCAGGACAAGCAAGGTAAGCAGTGCTTTATGAGTTACAGCTACAAATTAATAGACATCAGTTAAAACGATAATGAAGTGGTAGCGATATCTCTCCTTACATCTCAGAAAAGCGTTCTGTTCCATAAAGGAACTGGTATTGTCTGTTTGCATTCATCTTGAAATTTATTGCCCACTTGTGGCCGCAGTAGACTATTGTTTCTGGAAGCTGGTGCATCTATCATTTCTGTTATTTACTTGGGTGTGGCTGTTTTCCTGCTGACAAAGGCTAGGGCTTGTCAAGCAGAGAGGTGGACAGCATTTTTCGGACATTTGTGCATGCGCATTATGGATAATCCCTGGATTTTTGACAAGTGACCAGATATAGCTTGCAACAAGTGTGCTTGTCAAGCTGCCCGTGACTCAGCTTCCACCATTCTGAGATCAGTTATAATATGGCACACATTATTATACACGTGCATATGTGTGTGGAACTGCACTTGCGCATTAGAAAATTACTTTTTTTAACTTGCAGTAGCAAGTAAATTAGCAAATTACACTGTGGTCTCAAATCCATATAAGTTGCTCTATCTGCAAAAGTCCCCACACAATTCCACTAATATCAGTATAGAAAATACATCTCCTGCTCTTTCCATAGAGATTTCTTCAGCCCCTACAATAATGTAGCTCATATAAAGCCATTTGAAAAAAGTAATGTCCTCATTACACACCACTGTGGATATAAATGGGGGAACTCCCTTCCCAATGTCTCTGTTACAGCAGCTCTTACAAAGCAGTTACTCTTCAGTGAACCTGGGAAGAAAAACATTTCAGGGTTGGGGGAAGGTAATTTTTCTCACTTAACCAAGGGATCAGTGCAGGGCTGTGTGAAGCACAATGAGGGTTTAAAAATGACCTGTCAAGCCACTAAAATCCAAAATAACAATAACAATTTTTTTTTTAAGTTAGTGGAATGCACCTTTCCCAATCCTTTAGCTACAATGCGTGGCCCTTACAGACACGTTACAATGACTAGATTCTGATAAAGAGCAGAAGAAACTTTTTTTTGATGGATTACAAAGGCAAGTAGAATTTGATTTGCCAACTTAACTCTTTAGCTGCCTGAAAGAACCACAAGCCTTCAGCTGCAACAAAGTTAACATTAGCATTTTACTGGTTTTACTGGTTAAAAATCTTAAAGCAGCAATAACTGTTATTTTGCTACTTGGGGGGAGTGGAACAGGCTGTAAACACAACTCTGACATTTAAAGTTGTTGTGCAGCAAACACGTTAGCTAAAAGTTGCCTGTATACACATTCAGCTGACACAGAGTAACATTAGCATTCATGTTTCTGCCAACCTGATAATTTTAAGTCAGATATTCACTCTACTTTTAGCTCTGTTTTGGTCTCTACAAACACCTGATAAAAATATCTAGCTAAATTATCTTCAGCTGATGAATGCTCCGCTATGTTCACCAGCTAGTCGCTAACCTCGTCTGTCTGCCTGCTGCTGCCGGAAACAGGTTTGATGAGTGCAGCGAGACTGAATCAAAACAAATTGTTTCAGGGTGTAAAAAATTAAACCTTTTATTAATGTTTTTGGTCATACATTTACATTGAAATAGCTGTTACATTATTACAATTATATGAATGGCTTGTAGTATGTCTTCATTCAAGGTCTGTCCAGTCTTTTTTTTTTAACAACTAGGTAAGAAAAGTCTGCAGTCTGGCAACAATATCCAAATCTAGCCAGATAACCAAGACAAAACACGAAAATCAAAAGGAGTAAAAATAACACACACACACACAACACTCTAGGAAGTGTACATAGCATATAGCACCTGGTCCAAATACAAAGTGTGCTAATGTAGCTAACAATCTTTTATATCCATCAGTCAGCAAGGAAATGGGCCCCATACTTCATTAAATACATCTTCCCTCCCAGCCACCATATAACCCGCTCATAACTGGTCTTTGCAAGTCATGACATGTTGCCTGTTTTTTCACATTCATATAACATATGCACCAGAGTTCCCACCTTTCTATTACATCTCCAGTATATTTCACTGTTTCTAAGTTTAAGGCTGGCAAATTTGGAAAGAGACCGATAGGATCTATTTAATGTTTTATAAAAAATATGTTGTTACCAAGGTCCCTTTCCCAACATATTTTAGTCCATCCAATTTTGGCAATTGTGTACTTCTAATATATTCACAGAACTTTTACGCTCCTCAATTTTTATGTCCCATCTTAATCAATGTGTAATTTGTAGAAATCTCCAAAATTCAGAGTTACTCAACTTATGTTTTATTAAACTCTGTCACCCAGAGAGTGAATAGTGGACCTTATCCATTATCCCAAAATAATATATCTTATCTGTTAGCAATTTGTTGTTATACCATATGGAGGATCTGCTCGACCCCACGACCCTCAAAAGGATGGATCTGCTTTGATAAAAAATGGGTCGGATTTTGTTATTTGATGTTCCATTCTTCAGGATTCTCTGGCAAAGGCAAGAACCCGGTCTTGAAGAGGAACTGGTCTGTCTGTTTGAGTAAGAAAAGACTCCACAGAAAGAGGATACACTAATTGCTCATATATTTTGACCCACAGAGAGATCTTAATGGAGGGGTAGATGTATTTTAGCTAGTTGAGTTAGAGAAAATGACTGATGATAACCATCTATTCTTGATAATGCCAATCCCCTTTTTGTCTTCTGCAGCATATAACTCTGTCTGATTGAACACAGGTTTTCTTCCTGCCAAATACACTTGTCTGTCATCAGGTTATATGTTTTGAGTAATGAGGAAGTTAAACGTAATGGTACCATACAAGTGATATAACTGATCTTGGGAGTTACTATCAGTTTTACTAATTTAGTCTACCATTCTATTAAATATTCAATTTATCCCAGTTTGGTAACGGTATTTGGATTTTTTGAATGACTAGTAATATGTTGGCTTCCAGTATATTTTTCAGTCCTGGTATTCATCTGATGCCTAAATATATTAAGCCTTTCCAGTCATGTCCAGTATAGGGAGGGCACATCTTTGATTATGGCATGGCTTCTAATTTAAACCAGTTAACTGTATATCCAGATATCTCAGGAAATGAGTTTATATGCAAAACAAGGAAAATTCAGGTATTAAAACGCCATTGCAGGGTTTTTTTCTACTTTATCTAATGGATGGAAAACTAAATCCGCCGGTGCATGGTCTGACAATACTATGTTTCTAATTGTAGAATCCAACACCTGACTAATCAATTATGGGATATAAGAAAATAATCTATTGTAGAATATCTTGAGTGTGGATGTGAAAAGAAAGTGAAGTCCTTTTCCCTTGGATGCATAAATGTAACATCCGGTATAACCCATCTGCCTTCTTTGTGTGAGAAATTCAGTATTTGTGAACCTGACAGTCTATATTCTTCTCTAATTAAAATGCTGACTCCTTTTTTTCCTGGAAGAAAATGTGCTTTGATATTCCTGGGAAACCCATTCTCTCTCTCTTGAGTTTTGCAGCTTCCTCGTCATTAAGATGCATTTCTTGATTGAGGGCTATATCAGCCTTTTTTTGTTTCAAGTATGTGCAGATTTATTTCCTCTTGACCACATTATGACACCCTGATATATTCCATGACACGATTATAGACAACCCCATATATTCTACCATGGTATCAGTTACTCTACAGCCATAATTATAAAATATCCCATTATCATGGTTCTCCTCCTCTGACTTTACATGTATTTGAATACACAACATTACCAATAAAATACAGTAGCAATGTCTATGAGACACCCAGGGTTACACACAAAACCAAAAACATAAAAACTTACAAACCATCTTCAAAATCAGTCTACAACTGTACTACTTTCCCACAACAGGCCTTCCATGGCATACATAGATCCCTAAACTGTAACTTCTTGGCCTGCCAAACCCTTGAAACTCCATGCAATTTTTATGTACCACTTTTGTCCATTGCAGTATACTTTAAGTCCTTGATTATAGTTTGACTGAACCATGATGTCACTAGCAACACTCAATGTGCAGAATTAGTGTATAAGTGTTTGAATTAGTAGGCCTACAGCTCAATATCAACTGTGTGCAAAACAGGAAGCAAGGGAAACAGGTAGAAAAATTTAAAAAAGAAAAAAATGCAAATATCTTACTAGATATTCTGACTTGTTTCATATAGCTTTAAGGGTGACATATTCCAAATTATTCAAAGATCAACAATATTACCATTAGTCCTCCATCAGAAAATAAAATCTCTGTCCATGTTGACAGTTGCTCCCCTATTAGTCCTTTCATTTACACCGGTATCCACAAGATTATAATTACTTATCCCATGGAAGCTCAGTGTCTCTTTTCACATCCATATGTCAATCTTTCCATGTTCAGATCAAACTTTTTAGCAGTGTTTCAATATCGTTTTAGTAGCACTGGTCCGTAGCATGTTTTCAATTATCAGTACACTCCTCTCCTGTGGCCCCCATTGTTCCTTCATCTTCGAGGCAGTTGAGAAAGGCTTTGCATCTGCCAAAAATGAAAACTTATGCCATCAGTTGTCCAATGAAAATGTATCTCCTGTGCATAATCTCGGAAGAAAAAGATCCTTGTAACGTTCCAGGTAACGTTCCAGCCTCTTTTTTCTCACCGCCGTTTAACACAGCTGCGTTGGCTCTGTCCCATAGGAACTGGACAATGATGTGTCTTGGCCTGGAGTTATTGCCTGCTTGGGGACCAATCCATCCTGTCAACTTCGTACCACTCATCGACATTAATACCCAATGCCTCTGACAGCAGTGTTTTCATGAAGGTGTCCAAGTCATACCCTTCCATTCCTTCATTCACACCCGCAATATGGATGTGAAAAGCCTTTCAGCGCCATTATTTTCTTCTTAAGCAGGCGATTCTGTCTCGCCAGATCATTTACCACCTGGGCCCGTTTTGTCTCTACATCTTTCAGTTCGGATATTCAATTTTGCCTCGTTGATCCTCCAACCCAAACCTCTCACCGTCTCATTCAGAGCCTCAACTCCTCTTTTCACCCCCGAGATGTCTATAACCAGGCTCTCAGGGATAGTCTTGATTCCCTGAAATTCAGTCTTCACAGTTGAGGTGTCTTGCAGATATGATTCCACCATCTTGGTTGCTTCCACAGCCTCCTGCATGTTTTTGCCATCTGGACACTACTGGAATTCCGACAAGCTTTCTGCTTAAACAAAGTTAACTGTAGCCCAATTTCTCTCTGTAATCGAAGAGTTCTGTAAGTAAATAATTTAAGTCATAAAATGAAATGTTCTGATAATCAGAACTAAGACACATATTTTACCTATTTATCACAGCTGTATCTCCTTCTCTTTTAGAATACTGTATCAATGTACATGGAAAGTTTTACTGTAGACAGTTCATTTGAACAATCCTGTTCATGCAAAAAACATGGAACTGAACTTAACAATGATAAGCTACATATCATCCATGTTCCCTGAAGGCCAGAAACAAGTATGTTAAGGAATGATTAAGAGAGCTTTCAAGTCTTTTGCCCTCTTTTTACTGTCAGTGCCCTAGGGAAAGTTAGTGCTTGGTGCATCAGGGAAAGTCTCTCCCTTCCGCTGGTCATATATCCATTTACATAATGTATTGGCCCTCATTCCTCCTGGTTACCAAAACAGTTAACAGACAAGGATTTACATGTTTGACTCTTTTTAGCATGAAGGACAAAACCTTCACAATGTTTAAAGTTAAAGGTGCAGTCAGTAATATTTTATTGTTTCCTTGCACATAATGACCATAATTTGTGAGCAAGATTTTTATCATTTGTCTGTTTCCGCAATTTCCGCTGTGATTTCAAGCTTCTGAAACAGTCGTAACTAAACCAGTTTTGTCTTTTTACTGGGAATGCTCCAATCTCCCAGGCCCACTGTGTACCATACACTTAATGCTCTAAAACCCAAAAGAACATTAGTGTTACAAAATGGAGGGTTTGGAAAAACATCAGTACCAATGTCGAGTTGGTCCATAGAGCTAGATACAGTGTGGCCTTGCCTTAAATGCGTCCCAGTATTCAAAAGACAGGACATTTAAAAAATAAAAAAAAACTCCTTCGGTACACAATTTTTTTTTTCCTTTATTGTAAAAGACTTGTCAGCATTCTTACTCCATCTGCTACTTACTGTGAAATTATAAAGCATTTGGATTTATGATATGTAAACCTTTCCCAGAGCCTCGAAAAGATATTAATTTATTTAACTAAAAAAAAAGATTCCGCAATGGGTCACTCAATGCAGGATCAAACCAGGAAATACTCTGTTGTATACTTCGGTTGAGTAGAATAGACATTGTCTTGTTGTCCAGCTTTCTCAATACATCCATGAGCTGGACAGGTAAGCAATAAATGATATAACTAATGTTAGCCTAGAAGAAGAATGCCCTCACAAGATGGCATTGTCAGAAAATCACCGGTTGTTATGTTTACCTGACAAGGATCTTGAGCAACTGTATGAATTATTACTCATGTTTGTCAGGAACAAAGGTGGAAGTAGCAAGACTGTATCTATGCAGTATGCAGTCAAGCACAGTAATATGTGTAGGTTTACCCACTTTTTGGCACATCTTGGAGCTCAACCCACAATCACTTTAGTCAAGCACATAAAACAGAAGAAAAATTGACTCGAAGTGCAAAAATGCACTTTGAATTGCGTTTTCGTGCATACAGTGTTAGTGAAATGCAAGCCATTTCATGGCATGTGTGGACAGCTGAATTTATTAAAATACCTGTGTATCTGTTCCATCAGATAACCATGAGATGGACAGCTTTTGTATAATGTTTTTATTAATCTGTGTACCTTTCCACAACACTGTATAATTAAGAAGAGCAGTGGGAACAATTATGACATAAATGAGGAATTTTCCATAATAGACCTATCCAAGAAAAATACTGAAATAGCATTTCATCATGATAGCAGTTATGACAAAGAAGAATTTATCAAAATTAGGTGCTGCTTGTCACATCAAGCAGTATTCCAAAACACATTAAACCTGGGAAGGCTCATATAAGTATGACTAAATGTGAGTGTGCTGACAATGAAACAAAAAAAATAAACAAAACAGGGATCTTGTGCAAACAGAAGCTGTTTGATTTCATAGTTGTTTTTTTTAGGCATACACATTCACAGACCAGTACAGTATGATAAAAGAGGAGTTTTGTATCTCTGTGATTAGCCAGAGTAGAGGATAAATAGTGTGTTAATAGCCAATCAAAGACATAATTCAGCTGGAGCCTCAGACAAGACCTGGATTTGGTATCACAGGGATTTCTCTGTTTTAGAGGGCACATTACATCTATCCATGGAAAAGCTGACTCATGATTTCGCAGAGTCTGACTGATACCATCCACTAATAGGTTGGACTGACACATTATTACGGAGGGAATGTGATTAAACCCAGCAGTTAAATGGAATCTATGGTGTGGTTCTGTGGTGAGGAAGCCCCTGTGAGAAGAATGGGAATGGGCTTGTGTCCATGTACTGGAATGGAAAATGTAGGCATGCATTTGATGTGCTGACGCTCAGACAGGTTACGCAAGTGTATTGAGCAAGTGAACATTCTTTCAACAGTGTACTACGGCTGGATTGGTACAGTCTGCTGCCCCCTATTGCCAAACTTCAGCTCACTGATGTTACCACAGAGAAAGTTTAAGAGCACCACCACCCTGAGGGTGCCTGATATTGAGGGACCAGTTGAGAATCTTTTGAATTGAGGGGCCAAACTGGGGCACATTGTTAAAGAGGATGGGTGTATTTGTATAATGAGTAAAAATGTGTTCATACTCACATTTAAAGCCCTGCATTTTGTGAATTGTACATTATTAATAGTTATACTATTTATTCAGTGTAATAAACAATTGCCCAAAAAAAAAAAAAACTGATAAACTAATCAACAAACTAATATCTGCTATTTGTAACTCCAAATAGCCTAGAGCCATGGACATATTATGAGACATTAGGCCATTAGACAATGCAAACTCCACCTCTCCTACTGTACATTGGATCATGACGCCCGGACTGAAAGAGACTCTTTCTGGTAATCTTGCATCTTTTTGTAGTTATTCTGAATGCCTTTTTTTTAGTTTTTTTGTGTATCTTTGTTATCATTTTGCTTCTGTTTATGTACATCTATTTTCGTTGTTTTGAGTCTCTTGTTGGTCATTTTACATGTCTGTGGTCATTTTGGCTTTCTTTTTAGTTATTTTTCATCTTTTTGTGGTTGTTTTGAGTCTCTTAGTGGTCACTTCATGAATTTTTGTAGTGGTTTCACATCTCTGTGGTCTATTTTGCATCTGTTTGTCACTTTTGATCTATGTGTAGTCATTTTGCATCTTTTGGTCATCACTTTAAACCTTCTTGTGGTTGTTTTGCACCCTTTTGTGGTCATTATGTGTCTCTGTGCTCATTTGGTGTCTCTCATTTTGCGTCTCTTTGTGGTCGTTTTGTGTCTCTTTGCAGTTGTTCCACTTTCCAACAAGAAATTTAACAGTCACCTGATACAGCGGTTCAGTCCAGGGGCCCTGGGCCTGTACCCATTAGGCCTGTACAGTGATCCATCCATTATCATAACAAGCCATTTATATATCAACTTCCGACTTTGGACTTACATCCATGACTGATTTTTCATTACTTCAAACATGAAAATAAAATTCAAATGTAATTCTGAACTACCGGCTCGGAAAGGCTAATATTACATATCAGTCACTTTATGTAACATTATTAATAAAGTGACTGATATTATAAATTATTCATAGGCTAAATATTTACTTGTGTTTCTTTAACCATATTCATGTTGAAAATATTAAAGTGAAAAAAAAACAACTGTATACATGTATAAGCAAAGGTATTACTAAAAATGAAATAGCAGCTCTATACTGCTATATACACTGATCACCAACAACATTAAAACCAGTTACCGGTTTTATGAAGTCGAACAAAATCATAATATTAAATGTTTTGTACAAAATCCCTTGCGGTCAATGACTGCCATACTTACGTGTTTTTTTTCCGCTAGATAATCTTCACAAATCAACACCTTTTATGATTTTTGATGCCTAAATAAAATCGCCAGAAGTAAAAAGCTAATATGTAACATGTATGTATATATATATGTTCTTTTTTTTGTGTGTGTGTGTTATTAACGAATTACACCAAGGTCACATGACTTCAGCATCACAACCAGTAAGCTTCCAACTTGTAATTTCCTTTCACGTGCTTACCTCTTCTACAAAAGCCTTTCCTCTTAGAAAGTTAGTAATAGTTTGCAAGAGCGCAGGTATCGACACTGTAAAGGCGGACTGGTGAGTATATTCAGTTTTCATGTTCGGCCGGATAACATTTAATGTCCCGAACCTCTGTAGTCTCATTTACCACTTGTTAGCAACCGCTTTTTGTAAGACATGTAAAAGCTTTAAAAAAATGATGAGTGGGGTATTTATTGACATAATTTATGTCGTAGACTAAAACATGAAAATGTTTCAAATGTGTCAACAGCAGATCTTATTTCAGGTATCTAACCAAAAACCCATTTAAAAAAACCTATTGACTTCAGGACAAGGGAACCGGAAGTGCAAAAATGCTAACTTGTTTGTAGGTTTTAGGAGTCATCTTTGCAACACTCTATTTTCCCGTGCTTTTCCTGTCTGATGTGAAAAAAAGCCTATTAATTTGAATTAATAGACTTGGCCACTGAAAATTCTGGATTCTGGTTGTTTTGGATTAAGTTTTAGTTACCGGTCATCCTGGAAGAGGCCACTCCCATCAGGATAGAAATGTTTCATCACAGGCTAAAGGTGATCACTCAGAACAACTTCATATTGATTTGCAGAGACCCTTCCCTCTAAGGGGACAAGTGGATCCAAACCATGCCAGCAAAAATGCCCCCCCACAGCATAATAGAACCACTGGATCCCCTCACTGTAGTGGTCAAGCATTCAGGTCTGTAACATTCTCTTGGTGTACACCACACATGCACTCAACCTCTAGTCACTATTTTCCACAAATATGTAGACCAATGCCTATGTTTCTGCACCACTGAACTCTCAAGTGTGCATTCATCTTTGTAATAGGGGTTTATGCTCTCCAACCTTACTATGATATCCCTCTCTTTGTAACTGTCGACGGACTGTTCTTGCTGACACAGTCTGAACACATCCAGCTTTGACATTCTCAGTCGCCTCTCAGAGTTGCTCTTCCGTTCTTCCTTACATATCACATTAATGCACAAACATCACAGCCATCAAATGTGTGCTGTCGACTACAATATCCGACCCTACTTAGTGATGTCTTTTCCATAGATTTAAACGCAGATGTCATTTTAGTCACTGTTCCTATTGAAATACTAATCAGTTGAGCAGCGTTGTGACTGAAGCTCCTACCATCCATGCCCCAACAATGAACCCTCTTTCAAAGTCACTTAGATCTTTTCCTATTGTCATCTTGATACAAAATCAGAATCATCTGGGCCTGCTCAGCATTTTTATTCATGCCACAGAGCATGATTGGACGTTAATTGCTTAATTATACCATGTAGTCCACCTCTGTGGAAGCATCTTTATTCCTTAATAATCAATAATTATTCATTTGTCACCCATCTGTAGCACCATACTATTGTAATTTTAAATGTGTATCATATTTGCCTGAATCTGAAAGTCAATATTCACTAATATCAGGAGGAGGAAAAGGACTTAAACAGACGACCTAAATAACATTACCTGTGTGAAGTTCGTAGCCTGAGCCTGAGTCTGAGGGACAGCTGCAGGGGAATGGACAGAAGACCAGAGAGTGAGTGAGTGAGTGAGTGAGTGAGTGAGTGAGTGAGTAAATAAATAAATAAATAAATAAATAGAGACAGTGAGGGCACAATGTGTCTGTTGACACATTTTAATCTGTTTTGATCAGTTCTACTGATGGAAATCAACCACTGAGTTATTATTTAACATGACTCCTGTATTACCATTTCTCTTTATTCATTTGGCAGATGCTTTTATCCAAAGCGACATACAAGTGAGGGCCAACACTAAAGCTGGAATTAAGACCAGTGAAATTACTTTGAGAACGATAGCAATGTCTAATCCTGAGTTTTCAGTTTTAATACTTGCACTTCCTGTTTTGTATATCTGTGGATTGTGCCTCTAGGTTTCTCAGTTTTATTATGCTATTTCTATGTTCCATGTTTCTAAACTAATTTACCTTAATTCTGCAAATAAAACATGACATCACATCAGCGTGGCCAGACATGCCCTGGAAATGTCCCCATTTTTAGCTGTGGAAAGAAAGACTGGACAGCAGAACAGACAGGCAGACGTCTCATGTTTTGCTTGTTTTGGCCAACATATGGGACTGGCTGCTCGCTATAGCAGCTTCATATCAGTCGTCTACTACTAACCACTTGCCCACCTTGTTTTAGAGAAAACTGCTGTGTAAAACTTGACCAGACACTAGCAAGTGTCAAGTGAATACACAACCTCACCATAAACATCTTCTCAAGTCAGGAGGTAACCCAGGGTTAGAATCAGGGCTGGGGTTACAGCATGCAGTCTACTTGGATGTAGGCTACCATGTGTTCTACAAATATAGTGCATTCTGTTTAATTTAACATTTAACATGCTGTTTGTCCAGCAGGCATCGAGAGCTAATGTGGATCGCCTCTAACTTGCTTTACAAATTGAAGATTTGACTTGGCCTCCAGGAAAAAATAAAAATAAAAAAAAATCAGAAGATTTTGAGGTTTTTCGCGCTTTAATGCCCGTAGGGAGAGGGGAGAAGAAGGAGAGGAGGAAGACAGGATAGGAAGAAGAGTGAAGGAAATAGAGGAGGAAAGACAAACAAATTGTTAAAAAGCCTGCCGATTTATTATTGTAAACAAAAAATTACAAAAATGAGGCAAGTAATGGAAACCATTTTCTTCATAGAGTGTTCTATAGTTTACCATAGCTTCACTCATCGTGGTAGGCTACTGTATGATTTTCTGACACAGTTTACAAAGTTACTTAGTACCCAATTTTATCAGTCAGCCATTATCATAATTTATTACAGTACAACAGTAACCATGGTCAAAAGACATGAAACCAGATCTGTCCAACTCTTTTATTTCATAGATAAAGACATTGAATATTTTACTGATATATTGACTGCTGAACTGGAAATGTCCCTAGTTTTCATTTCAGACATCTGGTCACCTCACCTCACATGACCAGTGGGGTCCAGTGTAGGGGCCAAAGCATGATAGCTTTCTATCTTTGTCTTATGCTGAAAGTATATTGAACACCTCAAAAACTGCTATGAATATAATGTCCTAAAATCTCAAACTGAAAGCTTCAGACATTGATTACAGTTTGTTGAGAAAAGAAGCTGAAATATGCTGAGATTTCAGACTTTGCAGACTGCCTTCATTGGATTTAAAGGCGGCATAAGGAATTCTGGAGAAAGACTTGATATATAGACTCAACAGCAAAACAAATACACCCCTCCCTTCAGTGTGCCTTCAGAAGCTCTGCCCGCCAAATCCATGGACGTGCTTTGCCAAGGCAATGACACTAACAACTGGGCTAGCTGACTGAAAGAGAAACATGGCGGAATCCAGAGTATCTTATACGGCGTGGAAATGGATATACTCTCTCATAGCTGAAGCAAAACCAACTTTATAATATAAAACGTAATAAAACAAACGACATGCACAGAAACAGCATCCAAAACAAAAGGAGTAATAACTAGCAGGAGTTAGTTGTTTAGACTAACCCTGTCACTGAAGAGAGGACCATCAGTTTGTAGCTAAGATAACAAAGAGGATAGCATTACCTGGCATAGCATTTCGAATTATGCATCAATCCAAATAATCCCACTGTGCTTGCAAACTTGTGGTTTTAGGTCTCTGTTGCTATAAAACCCTTTGCACATTGTATGGACAAATACCCTGATATAGAGCAAACAACAAGACAGCAAGCAATGTAACTAACGTTAGATAGGTTGTGGGTTAGCAAACTCTCGCTACAGGTGTAGTTGTGAAGCTAACATGCAGAGAGGACGAGATGGTTTCCCATAGCAGACAGTGATACTCACAACTCTCCTGCTACTGTATCCAACAGCACACCAACATCATATCTTGGCTAACTAGAAAGTAAGACGTGACCAAGTAATTTAACTTTACTGGACACACAAATGTGACACCTGCTTGCTAACCAATCAGTTGAGATTAGCTATCACAAAAATTAGGAAACGTGATAAAACAATACTGACCTGTCAAACAGAAACAGAAATACATCCACATCCGTCTTCTTGCCTTTCAACTCTCTGAGGTCTCTCCACTGTTGGAAAGCCTTGTCAATGTTAATGACCCTTCACCATTTACCTGATCTTAACACTTCTTTTTCAGTTTTTGTTCTTCTGACCTTCTAATCTTTGGCTGCTTCTTGGCCATCTCTCCTTCTTGACAATGCAGTTAGGAGTTCAGCACATTGGCATGTGCCAGATTTACTGTCTCACGCTCCCACTGTCCCCTTTCCCCCCCATCTCCCCTCTTGTTCTTCTTCTTTCCCTTGTCCTATGCATGAGCATGAAGGCCCCTGTTACTGATTGGCTGTAATAGTGTTCTGTGGCTTGGATTGAGCCACTTCGTTTGTTTCCCATTGACAGCGCCAAGGTTTTTTTCAGTGCATACACAGAACGGATAGCTAGCGGACTGTGAAGAGATATTTTATAATATTCACAAAAACTGTATTGGATTAGAATCGCAGACTATACCTTTATATATAACACTTCATCACCGATTATCATAATAACCACTAAAGATACAGGGAATTACACTTGTTGATTTAGTAATTCATACAGATGTGACAATGGATGTATTAAAAGGAGAAGGGGGCCTACTAAGACTGCATATGTACGGGTCCAGTTGTTTGAGTTATGCTACTGATCATGACAGTAGTAGAAATGAGAAATGACCTAGAGATGATAAATAATTTAAATCAAAATGCGAAACAATTAACACTAACAAGCACTAAAGGTTGTTAAACAGAACTGCTGCAGCAAGTCTTGACAAAGTCAGCAGGCTAACAGGCCGACAAATACTAAGTCTACTGTCTGACTCATAAATGAACGACTCCAGCAAGCCCTGAAACCACAAGCGGTCTCTTCGGTATTCTTAAGTATATGGGTTGCAGTTAAACATGTATGGTTCAGTCCAAAGATTCGTAGCCACTGAAATGTAGCTCAATCACTTCTTTTTCCTAAGATAAGCAGTCACATCATCCTTCAAATACAATTCAGTACATAGCACAGTAAGTGAACACATCATTGTTTAAATGCACTTTTATAGTTATGTCAGTTAGTTAATGCATCACCACTTAAAACAGCCTGATTCAGACTGTCTTCAGTTCAGTAGCACGTTCAGACTATTGCTATTGACTATTGTTAAGTACAAAACTATGCTATACACGCTCTGCACATGAGGTTAATACTGTAGCTCAGCAGCCTTTTACTTACAACAGCGTCATGAGATTATTATTGTTTCTGTGACTTTCAATCCTTTAATAAGCTTTTAACTAGGTAGTAACGTACTGTGAATCACAGCTGAGCTGACAACAGACCCTCAGTCATCAGTGAGGAGCGCCACTGCAAAAATACTGATATGGTCAGTGACAACGGTGATCCGGAATAGTCTGTTCCGTTTAAAGATTTGCTGTTAAAGATTTATTCCTACATGTACTGAACAACTCTATTAGGTAGGTAACTTATTAACAAAAAGTGTTAGTAAGTTCATAGATGGGGTTGACCCTGAAAATTCTTGATCACAATCTAGCTAACTGTGAATAAACCTATACGTTTGCAGGTATGGGCTTAAGGTGATCCAGATACATTTTAAGCCAACCTTGAACAACTGAAAAATCCAGACTTACCTGTATGTCAAATCAGTTACCCATGTACGAAGAATGCCTTTAGTAACCAATTCTAGCAGAAAATCTTGCAAGCTTTATACACATGCATTGAGGTGCTGGGATTGTTGTTTGGGACAATTGTTTTCATAAAGATTCATGTCTGAACATAGTTTGTTAATGCTTAAACAGATTACTGCTTCTGTCACATTAAAATATCCTGCAGATATGGCCAATAATCTTTGGAGCCCTAAAATGTTGTCAGACCAGTACAAATATATACATATTATTAATTAAATAATTAGAATGGTGTGTAAAAAGAAAAAGAGAAAAAGCATTATACATTTCCTTAACCTATGATCAGTTGGTTTAAAAAAGCAAAACTGTTAATTTTTTTTTCCTTTACTACCATCAGTTATTAAAGTAAACTAAAGCTTAATATTTCTGACTTATTTTTCTACTGTATTTTATTAGTATTTTTGGCTTTAGCTAGATGTGTGTCCTCCCTGATTACTTTCTGGTGGTGGAGCTTTATTTAGTAAAACCCCAAACATTCAATCATGGAACCAAAGTTGAAAATTCATCTCAATATTTAAGTCAAATACATAATGCTAGTTAGTTAAATAATGTTAGTTACATAATGCTAATAGTTAAACTAATCAATCACTGGAGGTAAATATTCCCCTGCTTCATTTAAACTTTTTGATTAAACTTTTCTGGTGTTATTTTTATTTACAACCTGATCAGTTCACCTGCATATTTTTGGAGTGTGATAGGAAACTGAAGCACCTGCGAAAAACTCACACAGACACAGGGTAAGGGAGATAGTGTCACAGGGAAGCCAGAAACTCACGGGAAAGGACCCAAATGCAGACACGCACATGACAGGCTGACACGATTAAAGTGTTTTAATATACAAAGATCAGGCTTACAGGTAAACAAATGGATGAACAGGTAAGTGAGTTGACAGGCAAACCAGCGGGAACAAACAACAGGATACTATACATGAGGAACAAGAGGGATGATAAATACACAAACTGACAAGGAGTGAAGGGAACACAGGGACTTAAATACATAAGGGAGGCGGTGGTAATTGGGAACAGGTAAAACACATCAGGTCGGGGCAGACAATCAAAGAAGCGGGGAAAAAAAGCTAACGAGTTAGGTAGCAAGATAGGTAATTTCAAAATAAAAGTCCAGGCATGAAGTCACTCAAAGGGGCAGCTCATGATAGATAGGGATTAAGAGGGGATGGGGAGGGGAGTTGGGAGGGGAGAAAGGATGTGACTCCTCTCTCTCTCCTCCTTTCTTGTCTCTCTCCTCCTTCTCTTTCCTCACTTTCTCCAGCCTCTCGTCTGCTTCTTTCTTTGCCTTCTTTTACTCCTTTTTCATCTTAACCATTTCCTTGTCATTTTCTGTGTGAAATTCTGTCATTAGAGAGACCACCTATATCTTAGTATTTTCTCTATTTAAGGCTAAATCTGAATCAAAACAAGCTGTTCACCTAACAAGTCATTATTCCCAATCAAAGTGATCACCTAAGAGGGTGTACCTGAAGGTCAGTGTAGTGCTTTTGTCAGGAGCTTGATATCGTCCTCCATTTGGCTCACTTTGTTGAGCCATTTCTCCTTCATCTTTCTGCTACATCTTTGCAGCTCCTACAATTCTTAGCTCTCTTCCTTTGCTACCAGCTCACACCCTAACTGCTCTCCCACCGCTCTGACTTTTGTTTTTCCCTCTTCCTTGCTCTGGATGATTTCCATTTCTTTTTCCTTTAGCTTGGCCAAGCACTACAGCTTTTCTCATTTTTCTCCCGAGCCTTCTTTTCAGTCTTTATTTTGGTGATCAGATCATCCCTTTTCAAAAAGACTTGGTTCACCGTCCTGTCAAAGTGCTCCTGCACTCGCTTGCAGCTACCTCCTCCTGTGTCATAATCCACTGGATCTCCCACTCTGCATTTAAGGCCATCAAAGCCTTGTCAAAGCAACTTTGACATCCTTAATCTCCTTCTCCCGTATGTCAACGATCCTGTCTTTCTCTGATATCCAGAATGCAGTGACCCAGTTGAACTCGGTCTTCCAATAGTGTTTAACCTTCTCTTCCTCTAATGGAAATACAGAAACACAGAGATTCTTGAAGGTAGTGGACGACTTCCTCCTTTTCTTTTTTCTGTCCAGCTCTGCTTGCTTCTGACTACTGGCTCTTGCTAACTCCAGAGCTTTCATTTGTTTCTAACTAAGCCCGTTGCTGGCCATCTGCTCCTTCAGGACAGCATTTTCTGAGGCCAGCTTTATGTTTTGTTTTTTAAAGTCCAGACGGGCTTTTTCTCAGGGCATGCAGTACCCTGTGCTCCTGCACCTCTCCAGCGAGACTGTCCTGGGTTGCAGCCTTTTTTCCAAGTGACTGAAATACACAAATACACATACGTTAGTTGAATGTTGAATGAACTGTAGCCAGTTACATCTGTTTTCAAAGCACTGTGAAGCAAGGGTTTCATAAGCACACCTATCTACAATTGTATGTAAAGATTTGGGCACCCCTGGGGAAATTACATATTTTATTGATTTTTGAAGTGTAAAGAAGTAAACACAACCCCTAGTAGTTGCATGTCAAAGGTTTAATGAAAACTTAGCCTGGACTAGATAAATTTAATGCTGAAAACATTTTGCTAGAACATGACTTGCTTACATTGTTTTCTTGAGAAATTGCTTGTCTCCATGTTAGCTGAACAAAGATACTGTAGCATTACTGGAGTATTATACAGTTTTGTTTATGTAATGTCTTTGTAGTAGATGTGGTTGCAGTTGTATTGTAGTTTCACTCAATGTCACTCTGTTCCCACTAAGAGATGTTTCTCTGATGGCGGTCAGGTTGTAACTAATTGGAGTTTATCAGGAGGATTCAATTAAAACAGAATATTCTTTTCTATTTAACATTGCTGTCTGTGTTAAGACCAGTAGATAATCTTGAGAGTGAAAGTAGGTTCTAATCCTGTGTTTTCAGGTTTATAGTGGAGCTACCACTTTGTATACAGCTCTGGAAAAAATTGCAAAATTATCGGTTTCTCTGATTGTACTATTTATAGGTATGTGTTTGAGTAAATTAACATTTTTGTTTTATTCTATAAACTACTGACAATAAAAATATTGTCCTTTAGAGCATCTATTTGTAAAAAATGACAAATGGTCAAAATAACAAAAAAGATGCAGTGTTTTCAGACCTCAAATAAAGCAAAGAAAACAAGTCCATATTCATTTTTAAACAACAGAATACTAATGTTTTAACTACAGAAGAATTCAGAAATTAATTTTTGGTGGAATAACCCCGATTTTCAATCACAGCTTTCATGCGTCTTGCATGCTCTCCACCAGTCTTTCACATTGCTGTTGGGTGACTTTAGGCCACTCCTGGCACAAAAATTCAAGCAGCTCTGCTTTGTTTGATGGCTTGTGACCATCCATCTTCCTTTTGATCACATTCCAGAGGTTTTCAATGGGGTTCAGGTCTGGAGATTGGGCTGGGTCTTGATCTAGTGGTCCTTCATCCACACCTTGATTGACCTAGCTGTATGGCATGGAGCATTGTCCTGCTTGAGAAACCAATCCTCAGAGTTGGGGAACATTGTCAGAGCAGGATGAAGCATGTTTTCTTCCAGGATAACCTTGTATGTGGCTTGATTCATGAGGCCATTGCAAAGATGCATCTTCCCAATTCCAGCCTTGCTGAAGCAGCCCCAGATCATCACCGATCCTCCATCAAATTTCACAGTGGGTGCGAGACACTGTGGCTTGTAAGCCTCTCCAGGTCTCCGTCTAACCATTAAATGACCAGGTTTTGGGTAAAGCTGAAAATTGGAGTCATCAGAGAAGATGACCTTACTCCAGTCCTCTATGGTCCAATCCTTATGGTCTTTTGCAAACCTCAGCCTGGCTCTTCTTTGTTTCTCATTGATGAGGGGCTATTTTCTAGCTTTACACGACTTGAGCCCTGCCCCAAGGAGCCTGTTTCGAACCGTTCTCGCCATGCACTTCACCCAAACTGCCATTTGCCATTTTTTTTGTAGGTCACTTGAAGTAAGTCACTTGAAGTAAGTCGGTGAGTGACTTTCGAATGAGTTGACGGTCATCCTGGTCAGTGGAGAGTTGTTTTCACCCTCTGTTGGTCTGTAGCTTTGTTGTCTGCTACTTGACCTTGTTCTTATGACCCTCCGTCTTAGAAATTTTAAGGATGGAAGCAACCTGACGCTCACTGTATCCCACTGCCAGTAAAGCCCGAATTGAACCCTTCTTTTCCTCACTCAAAACTTTTCTTTTCAACTTTTCTTTTGGCATGGTCAATAGTTATTTTTTGATTCCAATTAATTTTGAGGTACTACTAGCACTTTTTTTGCCATCCAGCTGGTCCTATTGCAAGAGGATAGTGATGACCACAGCAGTGGTTTTTATACTTTTCCTCATTAAATAAGATTTTGTTCAGGTGATCAACTAATCATTAAGTAGAATGAGGTGTGCTTGTGTTGGAATTCAACAGACACTGGAACGGAATTGCTGTCATACATGTAGAGATGCTTATTTCAGAAAATTTGCAGTGGTCTCTTAATTTTTTCCAGAGCTGTATATGGATGTACCTTTAAGTTATATTATGCTACTCCTATTTTGTCTGTGAAGATTCTCAGTCATCCACATCATGGTATTTCTAAGTGCTATGAGAAGGCAACTGGACTTACATGAAGTTCGTGATGTTTCACCTCTCGTTTGAAAGGCTTCTTCAGTTTTGACGAGAGGGGAGTCCCAGGCACTTAACCTCCTGTGGGGTTGTAAACTACTTTAGAGTTGTTGAGGTGACATGTGAGTTGTTGATTCACCCGGCCATCATGTCAGTCATTAGTGTCACATGAGTTATGGTGTGAATGGGTGTTAAGCTGCCTGGGGAGAGATCTCAAGACTGAAAGTGGTTGATAATAGTTATCATAGAACACCTCCTCTGTTTAGTATCTTACGACGTAACTTAACTCTTCACTATTCTCACCATGGAAGTAGTAAAGACTGTAAGAAAATGAATGTTACAGCAGTCTGTGTAACAGAACCAACCTCACCCCAGACCTCATCTGTCTGACTACCACCTATTTCCAATACAATGAGGGTTTCTGCAGATAGAAGCACAGCTGTGCCATGGGCTCACTGGTGTCTCCAATAGTGGCCAATCTATATATGGAAAAAGTAGAGAGCAGAGCCCTGATCTCCTTCACAGGAACTGCTCCAAGCCACTGGTTTAGGTATGTGGATGACACCTGGGTCAAAATCAAAACACAGGAAGTGGAAGTCTTACCAGAACACATCGATGTAGTGACAACATCAAGTTCACTCGGCAGGATGTCAGAGAAAATAGTCTGGCCTTCGTGGACTCTGCGGTTCACACTGAAGATGACAGAAGCCTCAACATCGAAGCATGCGCAAAAACCACACACACACAGATAAGTATTTACTAATTGATTCTCACTACCCACTGGAGCACAAGCAGAAGTTATCAGAACCCTGTGCCATTGGGTCAAGAATGTGCCCACAAGGACATAGGGGAAGGATAAGGAGTAAAAACACATCAGGGATGCACTTACAACATGTGGTTACCCAAACTGGGCTTTCATCAAAACCACAAAAAGATACAGAAAAGACAGAGAGGAAAGTGACAATAAACAGAACAACATTGTTATTCCTTACGTTTTGGGAGTATCTGAAAAAATGAGGAGGATTTTCAACAAATGCTGCATCCCTATGCACATCAAGCCCAATAACGCTCTGAGGCAGAAGCTTGTCCACCCTAAGGACAAAACACCAGACATAAACAGAACAATGTAGTGTACACAGTTCAACACAGCGAGGAATGCAAATACCTGTACATTAGGGCAACAAAACAACAACTTCACAAGTGTGTGACACAATGCAAGAGATCCAACTCCTCAGGTCAGAACTCAGCAGTCCACCTACATCTGCAGGACAAGGGACACTCAATTGAGGACAGCAATGTACACATTTTTGCCAGAGAAGGCGAATAGTGTGAAAGAAGAGTGAAATAAGTCATCTACGTAAAACTGGAAAGACCATCAATAAACAGAAGGGGTGGTCTACGACACCACTTATCAATGACAGCCACTTACAATTTAGTCTTGAGATCCCTCCCCAGGGCGCATAGAGGCCTCTTGTGTATCACGCAACAAACTTTGCACACCTGGATTTGGGGATTTCATGCCATTCTTCTCTGCAGATCCTCTCAAGTCAATTTAGATGGAGACCATCGGTGGACAGCCATTTTCAGGTCTCTCCTGAGATGTTTGAATGGGTTCAAGTCCGGTTTCTGACTTGGCCCCTCAAGGACACTCACAGAGTTCTTCCTAAGCTACTCCTGCGTTGTCTTGGCTGTGTGCTCAGGGTCATTGACCTGTTGGAAGGTGAATCCTCAGCCCAGTCGGAGGTCCTGAGTGCTCTGGATCAGGTTTCCATTAGGGATATCTCTGTACTCTGCTCCGTTCTGCTTTTCTCCCTCTCCCTGCTGCTGAAAAACACCCCCAGAGCATGATGCTGCCACCACCATGCTTCACTGTTGTGATGAAAATGGGCAGGTGATGAGCGGTGCCTGGTTTCCTCTAGACATGACACTTAGAATTGAGGCCAACAGTTCAGTCTTGGTTACAAGAGACCAGAATATCTTGTTTCTTACAGTCTGAGAGTCCTTCAGGTGCTTTTTTGCAAACTCCAAGCAGGCTTTCATGTGTCTTTTACTGAGGCTTCAGTCTGGCCACTCTGCCATAAATCCCAGGCTGGTGAACTGCTACAGTGATGATTGTCCTTCTGGAAGTTTCTCCAATCTCCACACAGCACCTCTGGAGCTTAGCCAGAGTGACCATCAGGTTCTTGGTCACCTCTCTGACCAAGGCCCTTCTCCACCAATTGCTCAGTTTGACTGGGTGCCAGCTCTAGGCAGTGTCCCAGTTGGTCTTTGCTCTGATATGCATTGTCAGCTTTGCAGGTTCCCTATTAAGTGTGTTGTTTTTTTTTTTAGTCTGTTGAGATAAACTAGGCTGGGTATAATTAAATTTCATTATTTGGTTACAGTCTGAAAGCCCTTGAATCTGGTAGGTCTTTCCCTCTCTGGTTGACAGGAAGTGATGCTTTTTTTCACAGTTGTGTTTTGTAATAAAACAGAAAAACTTGGCACCACCAGCAGAAACTCATAGCTCAAAGATTACAGTACTGGACACTGACATGATCTGAAAATTCAAAAAACATCACAGCAACAAGTGCTTAGCACCAGAGATAGAGATAAAATCAAACCAGTGGAGAGTTACCCCTTTTAAAAGTCACTGTAGATATTGAAATGAAAATAAGACCATAATACTGTTGCTATAATTTAATGGCTCTTCAAAACTGTGATTTTGAAATTGAAACAAAACCAAAAAAAACAAAAATGTGTGTGTGTGTGTGTGTGTGTGTGTGTGTGTGTGTGTGTGTGTGTGTGTTGGGGGGATGAAAGGGGTCACTGGTAGTGTTGAATTGACACAGAATTATCATCTGACTCTGCAGTTTCCCTCACCTCTTTTTTTAGCACATTTTAGCTCATTGTTTTGGTTTTATAGATTTCAAACTATGCTCTCATTACCGTTGTTTCCAGCAGAAGTGGGCAGCTCTTTCCAGTGAAAAAGCTCTGATAAACTCTCTTTCACTACTTAGCCAGCAACAGGCAGCAGACATACAAAGTTAGAGACTAGCTGGTGAACATAGTGGAGCATTTAGCAGCTAAACAGCCAGATATTTTTCTCAGGTATTGGTGGAGACCAAACCAGATCTAAAAGGAGTGAATATTAGACTTACACGCATCAGGTGGACAGAAACATGAATCCACCAAGGTTAATGTTGCTCTGTGTCTGCTTGGTATATAAGTAGGCAGCTATTTTCTAACAATTTTTCAAGATTATAATATATAAGTGTTTTGCTAAGCTTGTTCCACTGACCCCAAGTTGTTTTATTGTTCAAATAGTATGATTCTTATCTGACACATTAATGAAAAGTCTAAAATTTTTTTTTTTGGAGGTCTTTTAGGGGCGTTTTCATCTTGACACAGATACAGACCTGATGCAAACAGTTGATACTGAACAACTACAAATGGGTGACAAAGGGGAAACCTGAAAAAATGAGTGCAAGAACAGCTGGGGGTATGAGGGCACATTAAATGGTGTGATGAATATGAAAATGATGTGTGCAATGGCTTTCACAGTTGCCAGATCTAAACCTAACTGAACAACAAAGGAAGATGTTGGAATGACAAGTTAGACTCTCTAACACCATCATCAAATGAGGGAATATCTGTTTGAATAATGGCGTTCATCCCACCACTAGAAGAATCTATGCCAAGGAGCATTGAATCTGTCCTGGAAGCTTGTGGTGGAACAGTGCTTTATTAAGACACTTTAAGTTGGTTTGTCCATTAATTTGTCACCCAGTAGCTTCAGCCTAAAAATATCAGTGTCGATAGAATCTTCTAAAACCTTGTATCAGTGAGACTGTGGTGTTTTTTTACATGGTGACCAGGGAGTGTTTCATCCTGCCTACTTTCCATTTGAAAGGCTATCTGTTGGGATGTATTAATAGGCTGCAGTAGCAAAGAATACACACTTTCCGGGTGGGAATGTTGAAGGGTGTAACGCAAACTAAATGTTCCTTGTGGAGCAGTGGAATAGGTGATAAAAACATGATAAAAATAGTTAAGATAAGAATTGCTCAGAACTACTGTGAGGCAGTTTATTTTCAAAATAACATCTAAATTAAAATGTTGCTACACTG